>NC_053425.1:78278994-78502670 GCF_007990345.1 Gossypium hirsutum | reverse complement strand
CTATGATGGTCCCCGAATGGAAATGGGACAGATCACTATGGACTTCGTGACAGGATTACCATTGACCCCGAAAAAGAAAGATGCTATCTGGGTTGTGGTTGATAAGTTGACAAAGTCGGCTCATTTTTATTCAGGTAAAGACATATTATTCACTTGACAAGTTGGCCGACTTGTATATATATGAGATTGTGAGATTACACGGGGTACCGCTATCATTATTCAGAGTTACAAGAAGCCTGGGAAAAAGTTGAGCTTTAGTCAGCTTTCAACCTGCAACGATGGTTAGTCTAGCGGATGATTCTGATTCTGGAGATATGTTGCATGTTGCATCCTTGAATTTCATGGCAGTTGGGAAATATCTGCCACTAGTAGAGTTTGCCTACAACAACAGTTTTCAAACGAGTTTTGAAGATGGCGCCTTATGAGGCTTGTATGGTAGAAAGTGCCAACTCCATTGTGTTGGACAAACTCAAGGAGATCAGATTCATGGAGTTGATCTGATCAAGGAAACGAAGAAAGGTTAAAGTGATACATACTGTTTAAAAGGCATCAGATAGCAAAAACCATATGCTGATTTTGAAAGAAAAAAGATCAAATTTCAAGTTGCAGATAAAGTATTCTTGAAAGTATCTCTATGGAAAAAGATATTGAGATTTGGCCGGAGAGGCAAACTGAGTCCGCCGATTTATCGGACCGTACGAGATCACTGAAAGGATGGACCGTTTAGCCTATCGTTTAGCATTGCCGCCTGAACTGGAAAAGATTCATGATGTGTCCCATGTATCCATGTTAAGACGATATTGATAGACCCCTCTCATGTTATTTTACCGACGAAGATTGAAATTAGAATCAGACATTGACTTATAGTAAGGAACCGCGTCAAAATTTTGGCTTGTGAGGTTAAACAGCTGAGAAATTAAAGATGTGGCTTTGGTGAAAGTTTTATGGCATCGACATGGTGCAGAAGAGGGCTACATGGGAGCCGGAAGAAATCATGAGAAGCCAATATCTTTACCTGTTTACCTGTAAGACTTTCAAGGACAAAAGTCCCTAAAGGGGGAGAAATGTAGCATCCCAAAATAGGGCCTAGTCGGAACAGTGGTTTTGGGACCACAAATTTGACATTAAAAATATTTATTTTATGATTATTTATGAGGTCTAGAATATGATTATATGCATGTGTTAAAGTTTTCATGAAGAAATTCTATGATTAAGATGTCCAATTGGAAATAAGGACCAAATTGAATAAAGTACAAAACTTGGATTCTAGAAGAAATTTGTATGAAATTGCTTTAGATTATTAAGTAGAAGGTCCTTTAAAGAGAAATTTTCTCAATTTCTAAGTTTTTGGACAAAAATGGGCATGTATGGATAAAATTTTGAAGGAAGGCTTAAGAGCATTTTGGTCATTTGGCTAATTAATGAAATAAAATGGGAAAATAAAGGCAAAAAATCAACCATTCTTCTCCCTCATCTAGCTGAATTTCTAAAGCCCTCCATAGCTAGGGTTTTTAACATTTTCAAGCTCAATAGTAAGTGCTCTCAAGCCCCGTTTTTAATGTTCTTCACATTTTTAAAATCTCGATAGCTTACTCTCTCCATTTCTACCCATATTTTGAGTTAGGGTCATGTTTGTAAAGTGAACCATGTGTGAACGTGTTTATTCTTTGATGTTTTATGGATGAATATGAAAGTTGGATGTGTGTTAAACATCTTTTCCTAGGTGAATTTCATGAAAAACCCCTAAAAGGACCTTTTTGCAAAAGGTGTAAAATATGTGGTAGAAAGGTGAAATAATGGAGAAATGTGGGCTTCCATAAGAGGAAAGAATAATCGGCTAGGCTTGGGTAAGGTAGAAATTGCATGCATTTTATTATACGAGCCTAGGTACTAAATCGTAAAAATGTGAAAGGTTGGGGGCAAAACAGTCATTTTGTCTGAGGGTGGAATTTAGGCTCAAAAAGAATAATGTGAGGTATTGATGATTCATTTTTATTGTTATAGGCCCTGAGGAGCAAATTTCGGAGGTTGATCGAGGAAAACAAAAGGTTTCGGAATAAAAGAAACGTAAATCCGAGACGAATACCAGGTAAGTTCAAATAACTTAAAGTAAACTCATAATACATCTAATTGCATGTTTTATGAATGTATGAATATTGTATTTGATGATGGCATGAAAATCTATGAAATTGTTATTAATAATGGCATCATGATAATTCCGGTGGTTAAAAAGAAGTCGATGGTAAACCATATTTACATGTGACTTGAGATCCTGCATGTTGCAAAAGTAGCCCGGACGAGTAATCATGAACCAAATAAAAGATCTAGCCCGGACGAGGTTCTTGAATGATCGAGCCTCCCGAAGAATATTTGCATTATGGATTAGCCAGACAGGTAATCGATAGGGTCTGAATTTAGCCTGACTGGTAATTCAGATCCAAGCTCATTAAGGGTGTTTGTCACTATAAGGAATTTAGCCTGGACTGGTAATCCGACATCACCTTATGAGTTGATATTACAGGGGATTTAGCCTGGACTGGTAATCCCGCCGTAAGATACGAGGTTCGCTGGAGTGCGTACATGAGATGATCACTCTTATGACTTGATGGTAAATAGGTAATCCATCAAGATTTCTAGGAACTCAACGGGATTAACATGGGATATAAAAATGAAAACTTCGGATGATGAGATCATCTAAGACAAATTACATGGTGCATTGTTATGAGACTAACTTATTGATTGAGTGCATGTGATAGGGAAACTATTTCATGCTTGTTGGTTTTATTGCCTAATATGGATGCATGCTAATTAATCGGTAAGTTTACTTTCCTGTTATTTAGACTTACTAAGCATGTAAATGCTTACCCCTCTCTTTTCCCTGTCTTACAGAGCTCGTGGACTCACGAAGAGTGGGAGACAGTTGGAGAGTCAACACACTATCATATTGTCTAGCTTTGGCATATAGATACTCTTATTTGTTCAATGCACGTATAGGCTTTTTGTTATTTTGTTATATGTGTCATTTGATTAGCCAATATGAAGGCTTATAAAAGTATACATATTCACTTGTATATGGCCATGGAAATTGGCTCATGTTGGTGTAGGTTATGACCTACCAAATTGTGCATGTTATGTTTCAATGTTCTTGTGATGATTAAATATGGTGTATTACAATTAGTCATATGTAGCATAACCAAATCAGATGGGTGGTTAAGCCACAATTTTGGCAATGAGTTAAGATAATGAGCCAATCTTAATTGAGTCACAAGTCATGGAAATCCTTAAGATAAAGGGGACAACCTAGCAAGTATAAAATAAATGAGATGAGGTTTACATGCAATGAGCTATATTAAAGTCATTTAAGAGTACAATTAGACCATGTTAAGTGTTATTGAAAACTATAAGTGGGTATGGTTATTAGAGGGTGACCTAAGGCATGGAAAATAGCCTAACAAGGTCCATACGGGTGGACACACGGGTAGGTGTCTAGGCCATGTGTGACACACGAACCGCCCCATAGGCACGTGAAATGGCCGTGTGTCCCCTGCACCTAAAAATATTAAGTGAAAATGCATAGTAGTAAACACACGAGTATAGACACGACCGTGTGTCTCAACCGTATGGAGGGCACAGCCTAGCACACGGGCGTGTTCTTGGCCGTGTGCCCCTAAATGCATGCTGACATCATAAACAGAATGCTCGAGTTTTTGGACACGGGCATGTCTAGGCCGTGTGAAGGATATGGGCTAGGGACACGGGCGTGTTCTTGGCCGTGTGAAAACCCCTGTAGGATCGAAATAGAAAATAAATTCAATTAATTCCATACAGGTAGGGGACATCGAATAGAAAATAAATTCAATTAATTCCATACGGGTAAGGAGCATTGCCTCTACAAGGGCGTGTGAGGCTTAACTTAGAAATTTTTTTCAAGCACTTTCTCAGGTCCTCGTTTAGTCTCGGACCTTTCTCAATGTATGTTTTGGGCCCCATAGGCCCATAATAGGGACACTAAGATGTTGTTTGATCCGATAAAATTGGAAAAAAATTGTATAACTCATATTTCCCAAAAATGTTCGAGTACATGTCTGGTAACGCCTCGTACTTGATCTCGATATCGGGTACGGGTAAGAGGTGTTACATAGGTAGTTTCAAGAGCTCCACAAGAGGAAAATCTATTAATGAAACTAGAGAAGAAAGTGGTAGATGGATTACCTTTGGTATTCAAAAGAAAATCTCCATGAAGAAAAGTGATAAGGGGCCTACACAATGGAATGTAGGCGCAGCAGAGATGTACGCTACAACACAAGAATGATGGAGGCAATGAAACCATTCATGGATTCCTTCATGATGAGCCAAGAAGTGCAGAGCATACAATGTCCCGTTCGATCAAGTGATTCATTAGAGGATAATACAGCCAGAGACGAGGAGCAAGAAGAATAAACCGAAGAGGAGGAAGATGACAAGGCGACAGAGGATAATGACTTTGCACACTATAGCAATAATTTGAAAGGTGTTTCAACGTCTGCACAACCATACAAGAAGTCAGTCGTCAAAGGAAAGGCAAAGGAGTAGTCGGATTAAGCGAGGGTCTATGAGGAGATTTGAAATAGTTACATGTTTGCATTTTACGTTTATTTATTTGTGCAACATGTAAACTATTAAACTACACTACATTTTTGACTTATTTTCCTATTTCTTATTTTGGTTGTTTTTTGTTTTTCTTTGTTTGTTTTTTCTATGTGTAGGAAATTACCCTTAAAGACTACATAACATTCACGAGCTTCAGCAAGGAGGTGACCCCCGAGCTTTGTTAGGAAATGTGCTCATATTGTAGTAAACATGTAATTGTTTTCTATTTATTTGAGTGAAAATAAATAAATAGAGTTAATTTCATATTTCACTATTATGTATTTTATATTTATGTCTTTTATACTTTGTTTGCATAGAAAAATTGTGAGAAGCAAATAGTAGCTCATTAATTTTCTAAAGTTCAAACTAAAAATAAGTGGCATTGTAAAGAACATTTACATTGTGAGAAAGACAACTTACTTCAGTAGATAATTTAAACGAGACTGTAATCCCCTAAAGAATCAAAGTGAGCATTTGATTCAAATACTAAGAAAGATTATTATGCCATCTTGATCACGTGATTCATAACAAGTAATAAATATTTATAATGAAGATCAAACCTAGACTAACTATTATCATGACGAAAAGGCAAGCACACCTATCGAACAATAGTATGATAATGGCAAGATCGGGATATCGTACCCAAGGGAACCAAAAGTACTAGTAATAACTATCTCTTTATTATCTAGCCTAAGAATAAAAGGGTTTGTTTATTAAACTAATTATCTAAACTAATTAACTAATTTAATTAAAGCGAAGTGAGAATTTGGAAAAAGACTTGAAGAGAAGCAATTAATAAAGACGACACCCAAGGAGGAATCCACCTAGATTTCACTTGTTATCTAACTCTGAACCGGATGATTTATTCACTTGACTTGTTCCGTAGAGATCCCTAAGTTAAGTTATTATCCCTATTCAAGACTAATAACATCTAACCCCTAGATTGAATAACTGAGACTTTTATCTAATTAACACTCTAGGGTTGCATTAACTCGATCTATGGATCCCCTTATTAGGTTTCACCCTAATCTGACAAAATCTCGTAACCCTATTTCTAGGCGTTCGATTAACTCCGTTTAATTATGCCAAATCTACTCTTAGGCAGGGTCTATTCCTCCTCTACATAAGCACATCAAATCATGAATTAATACCCAGAATATTAACTCAAGCATTAAGAACACATAATTAAGAACAAATCAAGTATTTATCATACAGTTCAGATAATAGGTATCTAAGAGGTTTAGTTCATAATAAAATAAGAGTACATCTCAAAAGTATGAAAATAACAAAACATAAAGAAAACTCTAAAACCCCTGAAGGAATTCTGAGAGAAATCTTCAGTCTTGAAGTAGCTCCGACATTTGAGATGGATCGTCTAGTTTCTTTCAAGTAATTCCCGGCTGTGGTTCTGTGTTCCAGAAAAGTTCTGGAGAGCCCCCCTTTCTAGGTCATACTTAGGGTGTTTACATAGGCTTTTGATTGGCTTTCTTCCCCCCTAGTTATCCTTTTTCTGTGTAGAATACAACTCCTTGAAAAAGGGACACGCCGTGTGGGCTCAATGGCTAGGCCGTGTGAGTCGTGTAAACCTTGGTCGACACCCTCGAAAGGCATAGGCGTGTGAGCTGCCCGTGTGGTAAGGCTTAGGCCGTGTCGGTCTTCTCGATTTGGTCTATTTTGTCCCTTTTTTATCTCTTTTTTGGCTCCTTTTGACTCTTGGTGCTCTCCTGGGTACAAAACATGAAATAACCAGATTAAAAGCACCAAAATCCACAAATCTAGTAGTAAACATCCATAAATATGCTAACTATTTGGGGTAAAAACATGTATCATTTGGCATTTATCACATCTACAATTCCAATTGTAGAGATGACTAGTCTTGGCTATAGGAGCAGTTGACTCCACGAGTAGAGACATAGATTTATTCATTGGTAGAATGATGCTTTGGACTATACCCAAGATGAATTAATTTTGAATCTGTTTGTGAATTAATTCACTTGTGACATTCGTGATGTGATTTACTTAAATCTTGAGTTAGTCACTGACCATACATATACAATCATGTGTTTTGATATAAGCAGAGACTTATGCTCTAAAGATGATCGAGCCCATAGCCATTATGTTGGGTACATGACTTGTGTATGGCATGGCTTTAGTAGCAGCAGTGGAACTCATAGCTCAATTAAAGAGTTAATGATATCCTCTCATTGGCATTGTGTGGATTGATAAATATGGAACGTGGCCACGGGTTGCTCATTCTCGAACGAGCAATTTATCATAACCATTTGTTGACAGTGATCATATTAATCATTAAGAAGACAGAATTCTGACAATGAGATAAAATAGGATTGTATTGAGGGAACGGATTTAACTCAAATGAATCAAGGATATCAAATGGGGATAACACACATATGACGAGGTCATTAGACAAAGCAGTTGGATGAATTGCTATCGTAAAAAGTATACAATAAGGAGTTTTCAATCATAGTACTTCTTGTGGACTGACTCCATGATTAAGTAATTGTGAATTATCGGAATGATGCTTCTAGACATAATTGCAATCACTAGATCCTAATTGTATATGTCCGATTGGTTCCTCTGCTAACTCAACAAAAGCTCGATCGGACTGCATTTGAATCAGAAGAAAATTTTACGACTCTGGGAATAATTTAATTGAGTCGATTTATTCGATGTGTATTTAAATTAGGTGGTTGTAAGAATTGTATTAAAGAATTTTCCTGAAAAATTAATTTGGAAAATCTAAGTGATTTTTGGAAAAATTAATTTTGATCAAGTAAAATTAAATTAATCAAATTAATTAAAATTAATATGATATTTTTGGAAATTAATTTTCAAGTTAGACAATTGGTCCAATGGGTAATTGAACTTGAAAATTGAACTTGAGATCGTAAAAGGGGTCTAGGAGACCAAAACCAAGGCCAATAGCCAAAACTGATGAAGCCAGGCCCGGTATGTAAAATTGTGCTGATAGTCCAACTGGTGGCTAGACCGGACTAATCGGGTCATCACAGACCCAAATCGAACTGATAATAGCCAAACCGGCTCTGGCTGCCATAAGGGTGTCGCACCTACATCACCAGACACGGCGATGCTGGTGGCTGCAAGCAGCGTCCCGGTGTCTAGCAACGGCTGGTCGTCAGTGGTTGAGTAATGGAAGAGTTACACTTCTACTGGAATTCTACCGAAGAATTTGATTTCAAATTAATTATTGCAAAATTATATTATTTAAATAGTTTAATATTAAATTTAATTTCATTCTTATCTAAATAGTATTTTATTAATTTAATATTAAAGTGATTATCTTGATATTAAATTTAATTTAATGTTTATCTTGTAGATAAGCATTCTATTATTTTAATAAGATTTAGTATTAAATTTAATCTAATATTTATCTTGATAAATATTATATTAATTTAATATTAAAGTGATTAAATTTAATCATAGTTGAACTCTCTAAACTCTCCCTATATAAAGAGAGCCTTAGGTCATTATTTACACACACTCGAATTCAATAGAAAGTTGTAGAGAGAAAATTCTCTGAAGAGATTATTGTAGAAAATTTCTAAAGATATTTTTCTGATTTACAACTTAACACAAAAGTTTAAAGAAATTGCAAAATTACCCCACTAGTAATTTTGTGAAAATTTTTATGATTCGAAGCGAGCCCACACTTAGCAGACGTGAGCTTGAGGATAATAGAGAAGACTACTCTAGTCAAAGCGCTCATCTTAGACGAACCAAAAAGGTACAATGTTGTTTAAGTGTTTATTACTTTAGTTATCACAATCAAGATCTGGTTTTATAAAAATTTTTAAAACTCTGGTCTTTCCCTAAATTTATTTTCCACTACGTTTTCCAAACCTGTCTTTCCAACAAGCTAGTCTAACACTCCATCCTAGGGAAGTCCAGTAACCTCCTATCTTTTTCAAGAACACATTGGAGACGATGTGTAGTCTAAGTGTGGGGGATGCACATAGTTTTATGTGTTTTTATTTTTCTTGTTTCTATGTTATTTTGTGTGTTTATTTTTAATTTTTTGCCTTTTTTCAAAAAAATTTCAAAAATTCAAAAATACCAAAAGTATTTTTTTATTTTTTTATTTTTTTATTTAGTGTACGATGATGGTGCTTAGACCACAGTTACATAATAAGTCATTAGTTATAAATATTGAATAAGTACCTAGTATTGCCAAACTCAAAAATTTTGAATGATACTAGACAATTTTCTATTCTTAATTATAGACTATTTAGTTCAATTAGTTAATATGTATAATAGGGTAGAGGTAATAACCTAAATGAAAATGTATAAACTGTACCATAGGATGAATAAAGTATACGAATCATTGTAGATAACTAACTTGAATTGTTAATTTTTCATTTCAATAGATGTATGCTTGAAAACATTGGTGTATGTGATTGATTCGAGAAAGACCTAAGGCATTGTTTTAAATAGGCTAAAGCCGAAAAGCTTACATATTGCTATATACCCTAGTTCCCATATCTTTGAGCCTCGAGTACCATTTTCTTGTAAGCCTTATTATCAAATCCTCGAGCCTAAATGAGTCTATTACTCAATCCTTCTCGGTTCTATTCTTTAAAATGCACTACGTAATAGACGTCGAGCCTTGGACAATAAGGGCTAGGTAGAAACATTATGGCATCTTTGTTTGTGAAAAAAGAAAATGAAGGGATTACGTTAGCTAGTACGTATTTAAAAGAAATAGTGAATGAAAGAGTGCAAAATAGAGAAAAAAATATCTACATCAAAATTAGGCTCGAAAAAGAAATAAGGAGGTGAGCTCGTAAATCAATTGGGGGTGAGTAGGGAATAATGTATTGTGCTTAACCGTTTCTAGTGCTTGAACTCGTTTTGAGTGCCTATTTTTCAATTTCAAACTGTCCTAAGCCTCAAAATGCTACAAGCCTAGAAGGCCTTTGGGACCCAAATATGTTACCAACACAATAATTCGTAAATAGCTTGCATTTTTTGAACGAATATGACCAATTATTTTTAAATATCTATGAGTGATCTGCATAATTTATTTTGATGGATAACACTTGTACATATGTTCATTTACTTTGCCTCTACACTTAATGATATTTTAACTTTGTTAACTAACTATATTTGTATTAGAAATAAACAAGTTAGCTAGATATCACTTTTAAGTTGCATGTGAGGTAGTTCTCATATGAGTTTGATGTCTTACCGCTATGTGACTTAATTGCCTGATTTAGTCCAAGATTCATGTTTTCTATTGCATGTTTAGTGTGTTTGCTTCAGGACAATCAAAGATTTAAGTGTGGGAGAGTTTGATCTATCATAATTTGACATGGAAAATTAGGCTTTCCCAGTATACTTAAAGAGCTTATTCTCAAGCAAAGTAGCATCTTTTTCGTAGTTTTTTGTAACTTTTAGATTTTAAGTTAATAAGTGTAAATGCCTTACTTTTACTCATTTTTAGACCCAAATTGGCCAATAGCATCATTGGGGGCCCTAAAGTATGGTTGAGTGATGTAGAGACATGTTGGAGGCTAAAAACGAGTGAGTATGGCACCAAAGGAGAGGGTATTACAATATCTAAACCTTGGAATCGTGATACCTCCAACAGACTCGAGATTGGAGACCACCCTTTAGTGGTATTTCCATATCCACCCTCGAGTTTGAACCTATTCGAGGTATCACGTTATCAATATCATGAGGGGACAAAAAGGGTAGTCTTTTTCAACCCGAAGCACCAATATTGAAAGCACGTTCAAGGGTATTTTGGGCACACAAATTGGGTCAAAAGAGTTGCTATATCAACCAAAATTTGGCTGAGAGAGAGAAGATGCCCCATTACCTTAGTTTAGGCTTAGTTTTCCTTAGGTTTTCTCCTAACTTTTCTTCCTCTTTTTTCTAGGTTTTCTTATTTTCATTTCCTTAGCTGTAGATTATACATTTCCCAGAAACTTTTTTTTCTTATTTTAATGGTTCATAGTGTTAGTTAAGTTAATTATAATTGTAGCTTAGGTTTATTTACACCTTTAGTCCATGTACCTTGGTTGTAAGATACTTTTAGATTTATTTTAATCTATTTCAGTTTCTTTTACTTTGCATTTGTTAAAATTTGTTCCTTTCATATTTATTGCTTTAGATTTTCTTGTTGAATGCTTTTCTTTACATGACTTTTAGATTTTCTTGCATAAAATCTCAACTTTTATATTTTTCTCAAGCTTTTCTTTAATGGCTTCTTTGCTTTTCATTTTCATGGTTGTTAGTTTTATTTCCAGCATGAGTAGCTAAACCTTTAGGCAAGTGAGATCGAGAGGAGATTTTGTTGGACACCAATTTATTAGTCCTAGGTTAACTGATAAGATCGAGAGATAATCCGGATTAATTTATCTAAATTGGTAAAATGGAGCAATTTTGGAATTTTACGTTATTTGGATCCCTAATTCAAGGATTAGTGACTGATCGAGTTCGCATGTGCGCATAAAACAAAAGGTTTTTATAAAACAAATTTAAAGTGTGGTTTTACTGCAAGCATGTAGGTCATTTATAACATTTTTAGCGTTACAATGGAACACCAAAGAATTCCAAGGACCGAACCCAAAGGAGATGGTGATTGAGTGATAGATAACATACATTATAGAGTCTAAGCGGCTACTGATATGATTTTATAGTATGGCAAATCATACTAAGAAAATTTTACAAGAAAAATAAATGTTAATCTAGAGACTAAATTGCAAAGAGCCCAAAACTAAGAAATTAACCAATAAATGACTAACAATGAAAGGTTTATTTTGATGTGGTTCATCACTCCTCGAATGAAGTACTTAAATTGCTTAAATTACTAGTGGCTCCATTTTATCTTTCAATCTCAAATTTACTAAATTAGACAAACTAACCTGATTTATCTCTCGATCTCACCAGTTAGTATGTAGCTAATGAATCGGTGCACAATAAGATTACCTCTTAGTCTCATTTGCCTAGATATCCCCTTAGGGGCGTCATTTCTTAAGTTTTTAGGTCTATTTGATTTAGTCCTTTGCCTAAAATCAGCTTACCCATATCTCCATCAACCAACCCCCCCTTTTAGGTGCTACTCTTGCCTTAAATAAAGAGATTGAACATAGAAATGAAAAGCAAAAAAGCCATTAAAGTAAAGCTTCAAAAAATATAAAAGTTTATATTTTTATGCAAGAAAACATAAAAAAATGAAACTAAAGGCATTGAACAAAAGAATCAAATGCAATAAACATAAAAGGAACAAACTTCAACTGATTTAAAGATAAAGAAATTGAAATGCATTAAACTAAAAGCTAGAAATGTCTTACAACCAGGTTACAGGGACTGGAATTGTAAATAAACCTAAGCTACAGTGATAACTAACTTAACTAACACTAAGAACATAAAGAACAAGAAGTAAACGCAGAGAAATAAACTTTAAAACTAAGAAGAAGAAAAACAACTGAAACCCCTAGAAAAGTTGTAGAAAAAGTAAGAGAAAACTAAGGCTAAAACTAAACTAATATGTGTGCGTCTCCTCCTTAACCAAAATTGATTGTTTTAGTCTTAATGTTGATGGAATTTTGTGGCCAAAATTGGCCAACAAGGACCTTGGGTGATTGGTGGATCAAGTGAACAAATACCACCCTTCTTGCCCAATGTTGTCCCCCTCACGATGTCAATGTCGTCATACCTAGAAGAGGATATCGCGACACCTCAGGAAATTTCTAGCCTTAGGGTCTTCTTTTAAAGGTAGATATCGTGATACACAAAATGGATATTGAGATACCACTAAAAAGTGGTCTCCAATCTTCCATATTGTTGGAGGTATCGTGATTCCAAAGCGTGGATATCGCGGTACCCTTTCCTTTGGTGTTGGTTTTGCTTGTTTTCAACCTCCAACACATCCCTACACCACTCAATTACACGGTATGCCCCCCAATGGCACCATTGGCCAAATTGAGTCACAAAATTAGTAAAAATGAGACATTTACACTATTAACTTAAAATTTAAAAATTATGAAAATCTATGAAAAAATGTTACTTTGCTTGAGAACAAGCTCCTTAAATATACCGGGAAAGCCTAATTTTCCATATCAAATTATGGGGAATCAAACTCCCCTACACATAACTCTTTGCTTGTCCTCAAGTAAACACACCAAACATGCAAAAGAAAAGATGTCTCTTGGACTTAGTCAAGCAATTAAATCATATAGTGATAAAACATTAAACTCTTATGACTCACATGCAACTTAAGAGTGATATCTAGTTAACTTGATTATTCCTAATGCAAACATAATTAGTTCACTAAGTTCAAATGTCAATAAATGTCAATAAATGTAGAGGCAATGGAAATGGACACATGTACAAGTGTTATTCATCAAAATAAATTATGCAGATCGCTCATAAATGTTTAAAAAGAATTTCTCATGTTCATTCAAACAAATACAAGTTATTCACAAATTATTGCGTTGGTGACATATTCAGGTCCCAAAGGTCTTCTAGCCTTGTAAAGTTCTGAGGCTTAGGACAGTTTGGAATTCAAATAATATATACTTAAAACAGGTTCAAGCACTAGAAATGGTTAAGCACATGACATTGTTCTTTACTCGTCCCCAATTTCTTTACAAGCTCACTTCCTTATTTCCCCTTCTCTCGCCTACCTTATTTCTCCTAGATGTTCAAAGGTATTACGCGAGATTAGGAGTTACAAAATTTGTAAATGTGAATTGAAAGATTTTTATCTTTTTAGCTTAATTTTTATCTAGCTCTCTTTTTTTTTATTTTTCACTCTTTCGTTCACCCTTTTTTGTTTTTTAAAAACGTACTAATTCATGTGATCCCTTCATTTTCTTTTTTCACACATAAAGCCACCATAATGTTTCTATCTAGCCCTCAATTTCTATTGCCCGACATCCATTACAAAGTGCATTTAAAGAACAGGATAGAGAAGGACTAAGTACTAGACTCGTTTAGGTCGAGGCTTTGATATAAGGTTTACAAGAAAAGGGTACTCAAGGCTCAAAGATATACAAACTAGGGGTACATAGTATCATGTAAGGTTTTAGTTCTAGGCTATTTCAAACAATGCCTAAGGCCTTCCCCGAATCAATCACCTAGCACCCATTCTTTCAAGTGTACATCTACTTAAACGGTCAATTAACAATTCAAATTATTTGTCTGCAAGGATCTGTATATTTTATTCAACCTATTGTAAACTTTATACATTTTTATTTAAGTTATTGCCTCTAATCTATTTTACACATTAACTAATTAGCCTACAATTAAGAATAAGAAATTATCTAATGCCATTCAAAATTTTTAAGTTTTGTAAATCCTATGTACTTATTTAACATGTACAACTAGCAACTTATTGCCTAATTATAGTCCAAGCACCATGCAATTACACAAAATAAAAACAAAATTTTTTTTTGGATTTTTTGAAAAAAAATTGAAAAAAATAGAAAACTTAAAATAAACAAACAAACTTTAAAAAATAGTACACCCCATGGTGCAGTAGAAAAATTATTCTGGCAATCCACAGCCAATGATCCTTGTATGAGGAACGAATCAAGTTGAAATAGGGTTGAAACTATACCTTCTTTATTGAAAATGTTGAAAGAATGTTGCTAATTCTATGTTAATTCCAAGCCACGACGAAAACGTCTTGGCCTTTACATAGTCCACACTATCAAAAATGAGCAGTCACTTTCTCTTGAACTTTTCAGAGAGAATTAAAAACGGTTGCTAAACTTTTTAAATTATTAAATTGGTAAATTAACACACTAAATGTATAACAACCCCATTTTTAGTGGTGTCAAAAATAGAGGTTTCGGGGCCACCAAATCTGACGAGTAAGTTTGTAAATATTGTATTTAATATTTATGGGTTAATTGTGACTTTGAAAAGGGTTTTTGATATAGTGATTTTTGTTTTATAAATGATATATTAAGTTCAAGGGATAAGACCCTGAGGTCAAGTGGTTTTAGAAAATAAGGTATCGAGACCTCTTTTCTATAAACTGAGCTGTAAATATTTTTATAAATATTTAAAGAGTGTCATTAAGGTGGTATTAAAGTTTCGTTGAAAAATTTTAACGTTTCGATAGTTAATTAAGCAAAAAGGACTAAATCGTAAAAGTTGAAAAAGTCAATCGCTATTAGTTTAAAGGTGTTAATTGATTAAAGAATTATAATTGGATGGCCTTATTGAGTAAATTATCCATCCTAAAGATAATGGGATGGTTGGATGCTTAAATTTCTTTTTATTATAATGCTTTATGTGTTATTATTATATGATAAAGATAAAATAATGAACAAAAAAAGATTAATAAAATTAAAACATAAGCCATCATCCTCTTTAACACTAAATGGCCATGGGAAGAAAGAAATGGAGAAGCTTCAAGCTTCAGCCTAGCTTTGGATGATGCATATCAAGATCAGGTGGAAAATCAAGGAAAATGAAAAACTTCCAAAATGCCCCTGAACTTTGGTATTTCTGCAATTTAGCCAGGTATGTTCGCATGAACTGTATTCTATATAATTTTGATTAAATTTAATGTTCATATGTGATTATATTGTGATTAAATCAATATATATATTAATATGCAATTTATCATGTTATGAAATGACGTAAATCCAACGACGTACGATGATTACCGAGCCCCGTTTGAACCTTAGGAATTTGTAGGATACAAATGACATGTTAGTATGGTTTACATCATTCGAGTGCTGGTCTTGAACGTCCTACCGATGGTTGAGGTCCGGCATGTGTTGCGAATACTCCACAGCTCGTGTGAATATCATCGTGTAGCTACGTTCTGACGCACAACTCGTGTGAGCAGGCCTAATTTCACAGCTCGTGAGAGCATACCGATTTACATCTCTGTGAGCATACTGATTCACAGCTCATTTGAGCATACATGTACATGATTTGATGGATTACAGTTATATGAGTTAGCATACAATGTGTGAGCTATCCCAAGTATCCAACGGTATTCTAAATGGTTCAACGGGCAATATTCTGATATGAAATGGTTAGGGTTCAATACGGGCTATTACAGGGACACAAATGAATTACATGGAAATGTTGTTACATGGTATATGGAAAATTGAATTGGATGATACATGTATATGAAAATTAATCAATTATTGTGCCCATCCATGATTATTGGTTTATACATGTACTTACATGGCTAACATGTGTTGTTGTTTGATGCTTAGGTATGTGCCAAGCTATTGGTTGAATGGTATTATGTTTACTTATAAGTTGCATTGAAATGGTAAGTGCTCAAATGGAAGTATGCTTGTGTTCATGAAAGAGTGGTAAGGTTTAAATCATGTAATTTCTTGTGAAATGGTTTATCGTGCGACTAATTCGAAAAGGAGCTATGTTTTAATGCACTAGCTTGCGGCTATGATTGAATGATATGCTTATGTCTTGAGTGTTATGCATATGAAACGGGTGTGGAAAGGCAATGAAATAGTAAGTTCATACTTGAAGTGTAGAATGATAAAAAGGGGATGATGAATTGAATTGATGTTGTTATTTGAGCTAATGAGAGTAAATGCAATAGAAAGTAATGAAATGCAAGCGAAAATAAGAAAATTTGAAAGGGTTTAAAGTTATCTAAAATCCTACTATGCTAGGAATGATATCTATAAGTGATGTTGTGGATTTATTCACTTTGTGAGTTGTTGAATATGGCTTCATGAATCTTGCAATACCAGTATAGGCATTTTCGGCTAATGTTTGGCCTATGTGTTTTGGTTGTTGAAATAGCCATCTGGTTTGGCTTGTGTTATGGTATCTTGGTTGTGACTATAGTATTTTGAATGTTGACAAAGGTTTGGTTTTTGGCATGTATATAAATGGCCTTAAATTGGTTGATGTCATAGCTTATTATGCTAAAAATGTTTAAGTTGGAATGATTGATTAAGTATGCATATTATGTGACAGCCCAAAATTGACCCTAGTCGGGAAGTGGTTTCGGGACCGCTAAACCGAGTCACCGAAAGGTTTGAATGCGATGTTTATTATCTAGAATATGTAATCATGAATGTGTGAAAATTTCAAGCTTCGATTTAGTCGATTGCATGTGAATTTAGTCAATAGGACTTATATGAGAAAATTTTAAAATGTGATAGGTCAATGCATGAGGACCTATTAGTGCATGTGGAAGAAAAAGGGGACTTGCATGTCAAATTCCCCCTCCCTAATATGTAGTGGCCGGCCATGCTATGGGTGGAAACATGTTGGGAACATGTTGGCCTAGTGAGGTATGTAGGATAAAATATAATAAGAAGTATGGGGAAATAAAGAAATGGAAAAAGGAAAGGATGGGTGGTAATTGTTTCTTTCCTCCCCTTTTGCCGTGAAAGTAAGAAGGAAAAACAAAAACAAAAGTGTCCATCTTTCTTCATTTCCCCTTGGCCGAATGTTCTAAAGAAGAAAGAAAAAAATTTGTTCATCTTTTATCATCCTTGGCCGAAAATGCTAAGAAGAAGGGGGAAGGGGAAGTAAGACATTCGGCCACTCCTTCTAGTCTTGAATAAGGTATGTAATGCATGGTAGCTTTTGGAAATTGTTGAATGTATTAAGCTAGTTACTAAGTCCCTTACTTAGCCCATGTTCAAATCTTGAATATTGTTGGTAACATGAGCAATCTGTCATTTTAAGTCACTATTAAGGTAAGGAAGTATGTACTAGCTTTTGAAATTTTAGTTGATATTGAGTGAGTTATCAAGTGATTTTTGTAAACCATGTTGAAATTTCGATTTTGGGGGTGAGTATGGTTTTCGGCTATAAAAGGTTAATATGTTTTGTGTTGAAGTTTTGGTGATTTCGAGTAGTTAGGGCTAAATTACAAAAACAAATTTTTGAAGGACTCAAAGGTGAAATAAATGAGATGTATGGACTTATATGGGCACTAGGAAGATTCGGCCCTTAAGGAGTGTGACCAAACTTTGTGTATTTTGTGTTTTGTGGAATAAAGACTAAATTGTGAAAGTGCGAAATATTAGGGGTAAAAATGTAATTTACCCATTTATGCGTTATTAGACTAAATTGAATGAAAATATGTTAAATTAAGGCTTGGCAAGCTAGCTATTAAGGTGAAATGCTAATGTTAGTATTTGATTTGGTAATAATCTGTTTGGGGACAGCAGCAGTAAGGTGATTTTGGAAAATCGCCATAATTTGTAGGAGTTGAATTAGAAGCTGAGTGAATTATGCCATTAAAGCTTGAAGAGTCTATTTTCTTACAAAAGAAACTATGAAAACAAAAGAGTTACCGATCTTGAGATATTTGAAGTATTGTGGGGCTGAGTCAAAATGACTACTAGATTCCCTGTTCTGTTTTTAGAAAATCATTATAAATTGTACAAAAATGATTATAAGATAAAATTTATATGCTTAGACTCCTTAATGAGTCTAGTTTCAAATGAGATCAAATACAACACATTTTGAATTCTGTAAAATGAGAAATTTGATTCGTAGTGAAGAGTGGTCAGAATAGTCAAACAGTGAAACAGGGGAAACTTTAAGAAAAATCTGGTATTGATTGGCCGAGCCAAAAATTCTGAAAATTTTATGGATGGAAGATATACGAGTCTATATTCAGGGAAAATTAACGGCTAGTGATTTGGAGTTTTGTAGCTCCAGTTATAAACAATTTAGCGACTACTGCTCAGGAAAACAGCTCGTAGTGAATATGTGATTTTGTTGTAAACATTAATGAAAATTTGCCAATGAGTTATTTATTGACTATTATAAAGCTTACTATAATCTATGTGTGTGAAAGTCAAATCAATATATATATTATTCTGAAAGTAATACTTGAATAGTCGATTAATGACTATTTTAAATTATTGATTTGGCTCAAGGAGTTAAAGGAGGTGAATCGAGCAAAGGCAAAGAAAAGGTTATCGAGTAGCCGAGTTGGAACCGTCTTACCCAACACGAGGTAAGTCATTAAGCATGTAGTTGGTATTATTTCAAATGGTCATAATGTGTATGTATTGATGCTGAATGGAATGAATAAATATACATATATATATATGCATGTACGTATGTGATGATGAAATTGTTGAATGAAAGAAAAGAGGTAAGATGTACTGAGTTGTTGATCTCGGCACTAAACGTGCGGGATAACCATTTATGACCATGAGATTGGTGCTAAGTGCGCGGGATTAAATTGTACAGCACTAAGTGTGCGATTCGACTATGTTGCACTAAGTGTGCGAAATGAATATGATGCACTAAGTGTGCGAATTGACCATGCGGCACTAAGTGTGCGAGTTTGACTATGTGGCACTAAGTGTGCGATTTGATTATGTAGCACTAAGTGTGCGAGTTGATTATATAGCACTGAGTGTGCGGACTCGATATACATTCGTGAATCATTACGGACACTATGTGTGCGACACTATTGAGTCGATCGCGGACAGCGGATCGGGTAAGTGTTTTGAGTACATGGCTATTATGTGCTATGCTTATACTTGGTGTTGAGCTCGGTAAGTTTGAACCTATGTGACAAATATACTTGAAGTCACGTACATAAAATTTATCGTAGGATGGGTGAAAGGCCGTTTAGTCGTTTGATTGTAACGAAAATAAATTGATTTATGAAAATGCTTCAATGTCCTATTGATGAGTATATGGAATGTGAATGCATGAATTGATATGAAATTGAATTGATAGGTTGGAGGAACTATGGTATGGTTCGGAATGGATGGAGTAATTAGCCTCGTTCCATTTTGTTTTCTCTTGTGATAATGTTATTGATGGATGGTAGTGCATAGCTTATGACTTACTGAGTTATAAACTCACTCGGTGTTTCCTTGTCACCCATTATAGGTTGCTTGGACTCATCTATTTTTGCGGGGTCGGGCCGTCATCGAAGTCATCACACCGGATAGCAAGTTTTGGTACTTTCTTCTTAGTGTGTTTAGAAGATCATTTTGGCATGTATAAGCTAGTACGTTGTGTTTGAATTATGGCATGTAAATTTTAAGCCATGCGAAAATGGCACGAATGTTCGATTGAGTTGGATCAAGGGTAGGCATGAAATGGACCTAGTTACTTTCGTAACAGATGCTGGCAGCAGCAGTGTCATGAGATTGAAAAATCACTAAAAATAGTAGGAGTGGAATTAATTGATGAATAAATTATGTAATCGAATCTCGATGAGTCTGTTTTCATGAGGAAGTAACGAAAAGATCATATGAGCAGTATATTAAGAGATAATCAGATTTTTGTGGGACAGGGCCAGAACGGTTTCTGGATTCCCTGCTCCGACTTTGGAAATTCATTATAAATTAACCAGAGATAATTAGGGGTCGTACCATATATGTACAGATTCCTCTCTGAGTCTAGTTTTCTTAGAAACAAACGGCATCAGTATTGAAGCCCCGTGCAGGGAGATATCCAAGTCGTAATGGGAAAAGGTCAGTGTAGTCGACCCCTGCAATATGGGAGACTTTGACTAATAAACTGTACTAATTTGCCCAACCAAAAATTCTAGAAAAAAATACATAGATGGGCACATGAGTCTAGTTTCTGGGAAAAATCACGAAACTGATTTTCGAGTTACGAAACTCAAGATATGATTTTTAAAACGACTAGTACACAGATTGGGCAGTGTCTGGAAAATAAATTTTATAAGGGGTTAAAGTCAGTTAACACCTCGTGTTCGACTCCGGTGTCGGTTTCGGGTTAGGGGTGTTACATATTATAAATGTCTTGTGATTGGTATGAATGTGATAATATGGTACATTTTCTATAAATGACATCTGTGATCTTTCGCGCAAATTGTTGAATGGTATGTTTGATAGGTAAAGTAAATGCTTTGTTGTTTATGCAAGCTTAATCAAAAGTTAGTTGAACATTTTAGCTAATTTGAATATGTAATGGTACATGTTTAGATGATGAGTTTGAGGTGCCATTAGGCATATTGGTTGTATGTTGTTATACCTTATTTGAATGGTTTGATTATGCATGATTTTGGTGCATTTTTGAAGGCTTGTAATATGTGCAAAAGTGCTAGTAGTTACATGCTAGGTTGGGTGAGAAAAATGGCTTCAAAATGGTCTATTTATTGTCCACATAGGAAGAGACACAGGCGTGTGTCTCAGCTGTGTGTGACACACGGCTAGGTGACACGGTCATGTGTCCTCTGTAGCTTTCAAAGGGTTGCAAGTCAGGCTGTTACATGGCCTAGCACACGGGCGTGTGAGGCAATTTTGTGGGGTACATGGCCTTGCACATGGGCGTGTGGTTTGGCCGTGTGACCCAAGTTAGTGAGTTACACGGGCACAGACACCAGTTGGGACACGGCTATGTGTCCCTACTTCGAATGTCCACACGGCCTAAGACACGGGCGTGTCTCTCCATTGTGTGAGTCACATGGCCTAGCTATACGGTCGTGTGACCCCTGCAGTTTGTAAATTTTCATATTTTTTTGAAAAATGCTATATGTTTCCGATTTAGTCCCAACTTGTTTCTAATGTGTTTTTAGGGCCTCGAGGACTCCTATAAGGGAGAATACGTATGTTATTGATTGGTTTTGCTATGATTGATGATATGAATTAAATTTTTAAAAGTTTTGATAGTTTTGAAACAGAAACTCTGGTAATGCTTCGTAACCATATTCCGACGACAAATACAGGTTAGGGGTGTTACAAAAGGATTATCAACACTTTATCCTCTTTGATACCACACACTAAAAGGGAAAACCTAAATGTAACGCCCCAGTACCCGAGACCATCGTCGGAGTCAAGCACGAAGTGTTAATAAACTTAATTCATCAATTAAACAACTTAAACAACTTATTACCAACCATGCATGACAACCAAGCATATGCACATCACCAATATCAAACATAATATAAATAGCTAGATTTATAAGTTAGAATCATTAGCTCACTAAAGACCAATATATTTGGCCAAATAATAATAACACATGTTATAAAATTAGGTCCCTATACATGCCACTCACTTGATAAATCTAGCATATGTGTTTATACTGTCAAGGTGTTGGCTTGATAGTGTGATGCTGCCTCCGACGGTCTCCAACCCTGAGCTAACCTGAAAACACTAAAAGAAATGGAAAGGAGGGGGGGTAAGCTTTATGCTTAGTAAGCTCACATGAAATAATAATAAGCAATTTACTAATATGCTTCCCACAATAAAACTAACTCATTTGTACATTTACACATGTTCTAGTTAAGCTATTTTCTTGAGTAATAGTCACTAAATCATTTATATTTAGAGTTACGGAACTCCAAATTAAGATCCGTAAATTTTATAAAAAACTACACTCATATATATTTCCACTATAAAATTTTCAGAATTTTTAGTCCAGCCAATAAGTACAGTTTATTATTCAAAATCTCCCCTGTTTTTCTGTTTAACAGCTTCGACCTTTCTTCACTAAAATCTATTTATCTCATAGTACAAAACTCGGATGATGTTTTCGTTTGTTTTATTAAAATTAGACTCATCCAAGATTCTAGGAATATAAATTATACCCCAAAATTATTTTTCTATAATTTTTAACAATTTTTCCAAGTCAGAACAGGGGATCTCGAATTCATTCAGACACTGTCTCACAAGAATTCAAATATCACATAATATGGAATTCTTTTGCTTCCCCTGTTTCTTTTATGTGAAAATAGACTCAATAAAATTTAATTACATATTTTATTTGAAATTTAATTCAACTTACACAATTTTGGTAAATTTTCAAATTCATGCACTGTTGCTGTCCAACATTGTTATACTACTAAAGTTCACTTTTGCACAATTTCACTTAATCCCTTCCATTTTACCGAGGTTCGCTCAAATATCGAGCATATTGCTCATAAATTCAAATAAACATATACTTGCACTTGTTCATCACATAATCTCTTTCACATTTATTTTCACTTAATCAATTTCCCGTTGAACTCATCGGAATAATAACAGATACATAATTGCCTGCACATTTTCTCATTTCCACACTTGTAGCCGAAGCTATCTGGTACGCATAGTAGCCTGCACTTAGTACTACACATGCGACCAATTATCCGGTACACGTAGTAGCCTGCACTTAGTACTACACACGTGACCTAACCATCTGATACACGTAGTAGCCTGCACTTAGTACTACATACATGATCGAAGTTATCAGGTACGCATAGTAGCCTGCACTTAGTACTACACATGCGACCAATTATCTGGTACACGTAGTAGCCTGCACTTAGTACTACACACGTGACCTCACAATAGCTCATTGGTATCGTTTCTATTCTGAAGGTTCAACCGGGAAATTTCTCACTTTTCAACATTTTACTAAATTGTCCGTAATCAATTTAAATTCATAATTTACATCAAATAATCATTTGATAGGTAGCCACATTTCATATGATATCAAAATATATTAACATAAAAAGAATCGATAGATTATTTATATACGAACTTACTCGAAGTGTCGATCTCACTATCCATAGTACCAATTGTCCATTCATAGTATAATAAGACACAACTCAAATAGAAAATCAGCTTTTAAGAATTTACATAACATAAATCACATATTTCATATATCACTTGTCATGTATCATCATTTTCTTGCACTTCATGTAACATTCTTTCATGTTATATTTCCACATCATAAACACCATTCCATCAACTTTTCCAATATATTAAATCATACAATATATGCAATAATAGTAAGAAATATAATTCAAACATAACATTGCATTATTATTATCATACGAACTTACCTCGATACAAAATAATAGCAATCGGGCCTATTCCTTGTAAACTTTGTTTTTCCCTCGATCACGACTTGAATCTTGTTTCTCTTGATCTATAATACCAAATTAATTTATTTAATACATACATTCATCAAAACAGCCTTTAATACGAACTTTAGCAAAATTACCATTTTGCCCCTAAACTTTTGCATAATTACACTTTTGCCCCTAGGCTCGGGAATTAAACTTCATCCCTTATTCTTATGTTTTATGACATGCTGATCATTTTTCCCTTCTATGACAACATCAAATTCTCACTCTAACATGCACTTATGACTATTAGGTATTTTTACCGATTAAGCCCTTTTACTCGTTTTCACTTAAAACCGAGTAGCACAAGTTGTCTAACATAATTTAAAACCTCATATTCTATCATAAAACAAAAAATACACAAATTTCACCTATGGGTATTTTTCCAAATACAAACCCTAGGTTGAATTATTGCTAGCACAAGCTTAATCAAGTTACCGAAATTCCAAAAACGTAAAGAACTTGAAAAACGGGGCTAGAACGGACTTACTATTGAGCTTGGAAAGCTTGAAAAACCTATCCATGGCTTCCCCCATGCTAATTTCGGCCTCCATATGGAGAAGATGACCATTTTGTGTTATTTTTCCCATTTTATTTCATTTAATATACAAATGACCAAAATGCCCTTACTACTAAACTTTCAAAAAAAATTCCATCCATGTCCAATTTTTGTCCAAAAACTTCAAAATGGTCTAATTACCATTTAAGGACCTTTTATTTAAAAACTCATAACAATTAAACACTTCTAACATGTAAAACTCAACTTTTGCACTTTTTACAATTTAGTCCTTTTGACCAAATTGAGTGCCCAAACGTCGAAATTTTTGAACGAAATTTTCACGAAATCATTCCGTGAAATCTTAGACCATAAAAATATAATAAAAATAAAATTTTCCTCGTCGAATTTGTAGTCCTGAAACCACTGTTCCGACTAAGCCTAATATCAGGATGTTGCAAAAACCAGAATTATTTCCTTATTAATAGAGAAGACAAATGGAAAGTTAGAAAAATTAATTATATTCATTCCAAAAGAATATAGGATTATTCCCATATTAATAGAGAAGGTAAATGGAAAGCTAGAAAAAGGAATTATATTCTTTCCAAAAAAATATTAATTTTCATGTATGAAAATATATACAATTAATATTTTGTATGAATCAAATTCATATATTAATTATATCTATATTCTCTATTTGTGTACAAGAAGTTTGTACATATAATGTGTTTAATGTTTAACTATCAAATTAAATTAATTCACATATAATGTGTTCAATGTTTAACTATAAAATTAAATTAATTCAACAATTAGTTTAATTCATGTGACACCTAATTACAATATGTAACACCCCTAACCCGTATCCGTTGCTGGAATAGGGCTACGAGGCATTATCGATCAAATACAACATACAACATACATTTCTCATACATGAATCCATTATCACATAAATATTAATCAAACATAATCATATTGTCCCTTATAAGCTCTACGAGACCTTAAAACATGCTTAAAAGAGATTCGGGACTTAACCAATAACATTTTAAAAACTTTAGGAAACTTCAAAAATTTTCAAACATGCAGGGGTCACACGCCCGTGTCTCAGGCCATGTAAACATAGGGCATACATAATGAATTGCACCACACGACCGGAGACATGCCCATGTGCCATGGCCATGGGAAATCTAGAGGGGTTACTGACTTAGGTCACACGACCAGCCACACGCCCATGTGCCAACCCGTATGTCACACGGGGCTAGTAGACACGCCCGTGTGTCAAGGCCATGTCAAACCTATAGGGTATACTAACTTAATTCGAGGAGCTACCCTAAGGAACACATGGCCGTGTACCAAGGCCATGTGTCACACACGGTCAAGCCACACGCCCGTGTGCTCAGCTGTATGGAGTGGAAACAGGCTTGGTTGAAGCCACATTTCTCACCCTTTTTCAAGCATACCTAAACCAAAACATTTGTACCAATTCAAAACATTAATAGGCAATCCAAAATAGGCTATTTCATATACATTTCATGCCATTCGAAATTTCCATCCATTCAACTACCCAATTCATAACCAAAAACATGCCAAAACAACAAGTCATAACCATAACTTCTATATACATTTTCCCATCATCTTATTAGCTATTTTATGCCTCATAACATACCATTTCATCATCAATAAACCAATCCACAACATGCCATGACAATCATACCAAAACACAAGGAAATCAATATAACACATTTCATTTACCAAACTCAGAACTTAAGCCAACTTAAATGGCCAAATACACACCAACATTTACATCATATACAAGCCTAATCTCATGGCTATATCATAACTCAAAACATATTATCATATCACTAGCTTATACATGCCATATAGCATATATACAAAGCTTTAAAAGTACCAACAAGCTGATCGATAATGGGATGACGTTTTCCCGACGATCCCCGAGTCCAAGCTAGCTTCGATAATCTATAAAACAGGGAAAGAACACACAAAGTAAGCTTTAAAAGCTTAGTAAGCCATATACAAATAAAATTACCACATGAATCAATATCATTTCCATTAATAGGTAAACTATAAGTAAACACATATAAGTTTACAAACCTTTCTCATTGTACACATATTCAATATCATAATTGAATTCATCAAATACTTCCCTTTTCAATACTCGTATGAATCTTGTACGTACCTGAATCACTTAACTCATTCACATATTCTTTTCTCGACTTGACTTTGCCCATTGAACCATACAAAATCGTTAAGGATACTAAAAAATCACATATAGCTCGTACAATGCCATATCCCGAATATGGTCTTATATGTTATCACATATCGATGCCACTGTCTCAGACAGGGTCTTATACGAAATCATATAACGATGCCAATATCCCAGACATGGTCTTACATGTAATCATAATACAATGCCAATGTCCCAGACATGGTCTTACATGTAATCACATCTCGATAATCCTAATGTCATGACATTTGTATCCTATATTATTCTTAAGGTTCATACGGGACTTTCGGATATCGTAACTTCATCGATTCTTGCTCATATTTGCTTGTTCAACATCCATAGCAATTCAATGGCAAATAAACATTTATAAATCAACTTAAAGACATTTATTTGCATATGAACTTACCTCGTATATACGATGAACGGATCAGATCGACTACTCAACAACTTTCAATTTCCCCCGATCTAAATCCGATTTCTTTCTTTCTTGATCTATATAAATTCAAATTTAGCTAATTTAATCACCTATTCATTCAATTTCATCCAAAAATACCTATTCTGGCATTTTTACACTTTAGCCCTTAATGTTTCACATTTATTCAATTTAGTCCCTATTTCACAAATACACAAAATTCATGCAATTTGATACCTTTCCAAGCTAGCCTAATTTTCCTAGTGCACATATCAGCCCATATTTATCATTATTCACACATTTAACCACACATTTTTCAAATTTCACAATTAATCCTATTTAAGCATTTTCATCAAAAATCACTTTAGAAAACATGAAAATCTATCAACAATTATTCATTTTCCATCATCAACATTAAAAAATATCAAGCTATCATCAATGGCACTTCATGAAATCATCAAAAATTTCAAAAATTAGGACATGGGCTGGCTAGAACACCAAGCAACGATCATAAAAACATAGAAATCATCAAAAAATCGAGCTTAAAACATACCTTAATCAAGAACAACAATGGTCGAACCCTAAAACCACATTTTCCTCTTCTTTTTCTCTTAATAATTGGTTATGGATAATGATAATTAGGCTTATTTTAACTTTGTTTTTTTATTTATCATTAATACATAGTTTACCATTTTACCATTGGTTATTAAACCATTTAACCATCAAATATAAGACCATTTATGTTCATTCCCATTATCAATGGTCTATTTACAACATAAGGACTTCACATTTAATCAACCATAGCAATTAGACATATTTAACATATAGAATGCCACTTTTGCATTTTATATGATTTAGTCATTTTCTCAAATTAAGCATTCAAATGCTAAAATTATTTCACGAAACTTTCACACATATATAATCACATGCTATAAACATCAAAAATAATATTAAAAGAATTTTCTAACCTTAGATTTGTGGTCCCAAAACCATTGTTCTGATTTAGCTAAAACTAGGTTGTTACACAATATCAAATGTATTTAGATTTTGTTCGTTTCAAATTTAGGGTGTGACCCTTTAGGCTCTTGTAATGTTGGTAGTAATACTAGAACATTTCTAATATTACAAGCAATGAGTGGCATCTAGCAATGTATCATTGCCACCCATGTTAGAAGAAGTCGCGGTTTGACATAACCTTTCTATGATAATTTTTTCATGTATTATTTCCTTTTATCCTTAATATCTATATTGGACATCAGTCATGGAATAGTCACACTTGTATAGTCCAATCTCATATTTCTTGATTTGCTGAGTAGACTACAATAAAAAAATAAGTGTGATATCTCATATCAACTTATTCGAGCATGGTCATGCATTTTTAATCTGACTCCATTAAGAGGCCTAAGAAATTGCTTTCATTTTGTAGGAGGGATAAATTGTAATACCCCGAAAATTTTTACAGTAAAATATTATCCGTGATATAGTAAAATAAGGAAATAAAGTAACAAAAAGGGAATTTTTGAGTGATGTCAATATTGAGAAGTATATTTGATATATTAATTCAAGAAAGGACTAAATTGCAAAGATGAGAAAAGTCTTAAGGGGTTGAAGTGTAAATATAAAAAAGTTGAAGGACTAATGGTGCAAATATTTTAAGGGTGGAATGATCTAGAAACCAAGAAAAATTGATGAATTAGGACCAAATTGAATAGGTAAAAAAATTATGAGGGACTAAATCGTAATTTTACCAAATTAAGTGATGACTCAAGGATGGAATTCTACAAGATCATGAAGGGCAAAAGGGTCAATTAGTAAGAGAGAGAATTCTAGAATGTAATAATTATGTTGATGATATTTTAAATTAATTAATTAGATAAATATTATTTTTATTAATATTTTATGAGATGTTTATTATTATTATATTATTATTTATTTAGTATAAAAGGAAGGAAAGATGAAGAATTATCAACACATTTCCTTTCCCATGCAAACTAACGTAAGATAAGAAGGAGAAAAGAAGTTTGCTTTCTTTACAATTTAGTCCTTCCACCAAAAATTCATTATTTTCACCTAAAAATTGAAAGAATTTCCATAGCCATCAAGAGAGAAAGATAGCAAGGAGATGATGGGGAGCAAGAATATCAAGTTGGATTCAAGAAATCGAAGCTGGAGGAGAGAGAAAAATCAAGTTAAAGATTGAAGTCAATAAGAAAAGGTAAGTACATCAAGATTTCAATATGTTTTTAAGTTTGTTATTATTGATAAAGCATGGAAATAATGTTATAGTAGAGTTTTCTTACATAAGGTCCTATGTTCTTGATATGTTAGTGAAGAAAAAATAAGAGAAAGTGATGAGAAATGGTGTAGAAAAAGAAAATAAGGATGTTATAACATGGTAATTAATATCTTGTACTAAAACAGTTTTGGACAGCAGCAGTAGTCTAACTTTGAAATATCATCAAAAATTTTAGAAATCTAATTATAGGATGAATAAAATATGAAATTAAAGCTTATTAAGTCTAGTTTCTTATAGAAGAATTATGTAAGCAATGAAATTCTAAATCATGAGATATGATGAATTTTGTGAGACAAGGTCAGAATGATTTTGGGTTCCCCTGTTCTGAATTTGTAAAATCATAAAAAAATTGGATAAAAATAATTAGGGTCTTAAATTTATATTTTTAGAATCCTTAATGAGTCTATTTTCAATAGAAACAAATATGAACATCATTCGAATTCTGTACAAGGAGATAATTAATTTTCAGTGAAGAAGGGTCATAACTATCAGACAGCAGAATAGGGGTAATTTTAAAGAATAAACTGTACTTATTGACTAAACCAAAAATTCTTAAAATTTTATGGTAAGAATATATATGAGTCTAGTTTCAGGGAAAATTAGCAGGTCTTAATTTGGAATTCTATAGCTCCAGATATAAATAATTTAGTGACTATGACACAGATGGACAGCTTGAATATTCATAAAAGTAAATAATAAAGATTATAGATAATGTTACTTACAAGTGTGCTACATACATCAAGGATGTGGAAGGGAGAGGAGGAGGAGGAAAACATATATAAATATACATTAAGCATGGCTAATTTGCATATTTTAGGCTTAGGGACTAAATTGAATAAAAGTAAAACTTTATGGGTAATTTTGTAAAAATGTCAGACATGACCAAATTGTATGAAATGG
Source organism: Gossypium hirsutum (assembly GCF_007990345.1). NCBI lineage: Eukaryota > Viridiplantae > Streptophyta > Magnoliopsida > Malvales > Malvaceae > Gossypium > Gossypium hirsutum. The sequence goes on along the minus strand of NC_053425.1, from coordinate 78,472,866 downwards.
ATTATTTTATTATTTAAATTTCAAAATTGAATGAAATTATTAATTTAGTTCAAGATCGGGGGAAAACATGTTTTAGGGATTAAATTGAAAAGTATTGAAATTATGGAAAATTCTGATATTTTATAGAATTCATGGACTGTTATCAATATATATGAGAATAATAGCTGGAAATAAGGATTAAATTGCAAGAATTTTATTTTCCTGACCCTAAGGATGAAATAGTCATTAATTAAAAGTTTAGGGGCAAAATGGTAATTTTTCCTAGAGCATTAATTAAATGCATTAGAAGATGAAATGAATGAAAATGATGATCAAATTTATTTATAAAGATCCGAACGTCTCAAATATGAGACTTGATCATGGAAAAGAAAAGATATCGGATTAATGAAATTATAAACACAAACAAGCAATGAGATAAGTTTGTGTAACTTGAATTTTATTTTAAATACTTGAAATATGTGGTTATGTGATGAAAATATGATTTGAATGTTCAATTCATGATATTTGATGAAATATTGATAATACTCGATATAAATTGAAAATAAATCCTAGTTGAATGAAAGGAAAATTCGATGGATCTCTGAAAAGGAATTGATGGTAAAAAGGATCTAGCCGGACGGGTGATCCTATTCTGATATAGCCCTCCCGAAGAATACGTGTAAAATAGATTTAGCCCGGATGGGTAATCCGAATTAGGGTCTGAATTTTGGCGTGGACTGGTAATTCAGATCCAAGCTCATTAGAGTAATTGTCGTTGCAGGGGATTTAGCCTGGACTGGTAATCCTGACAATACTCTATGAGTTTATATTACAGGGGATTTAGCCTGGACTGATAATCCCATTGTAAGGATGAGGTTCGTGGGTGTGTGCTCTCTGATATGAAATGTGTAAGACCATGGTTGAAAGATACCATGGCAGCCTGATATGAAATGTGTAAGACCATGGTTGGCATCCTGATATGAAACGTGTAAGACCATGGTTGAAAGATACCAAGGCAACGTGATATGAAATGAACAAGACCATGGTTGAAAGATAGCATGGCAACATGAGAGAAAATGAGTAAGACCATAGTTGAAAGACACTATGGCATCATGTCAAAGACAAATAAGACCGTGGATGGGAGACGCTCTAACATCTGTTGAACAATTGATATCTTGGTAATATGTATCAGATGATGAATGGTTATATGAAATAATTATGAAGATAGATAAACGAAATAAGTATAAGTACATGGAATATAATTTATGTTAAGTTTGATATAAACTATTACCGGAATAAATATACATAAAATATATGGAAATGATGGAGCATGAAATATTGATATAATGAAATGAATGATATATGCTTATGAAGAAACGGTAAGAGCATGATATGTTTCATGACATGTACATATATGATTATCATTGATATGTTGATACAAGGAAATTATGTAAGTTGAGACTATTATTAAACTCAAGTGCGATATGTTGAGAAAATAGATATATCAATGTTGAATTTATATGAGATATGTGCAAGTATACTAACAATGTTGTTTTTTGATGCTTATACAAGTGTCAAACTGTTGATTGAATGGTAATATATTTATTTATATGATGCATTGAATCGGTAAGTATTTAAATTTTTTTTAGTGATCTGTAAATGGTAGTAATGCTCCGAAACCCTGTTCTGGCAGCGGATACGGGTTAGGGGTGTTACATTTAGTGGTATCAAAGCTATGGTTTAGTCGGTTCTCGGACCAAACGCAGTATATGTGAAGTCTAAAAACAGATGTCATTATAATATGTGATAGTGTGATACCTCTCGACTCTGATGAGATTTGTTTTATTTATAGAAAGATATGTTTTTCAACGAAGCTAATTCCGATAATGTTAAAAGCGATATTCAAGTATATGAGTAGAAAGTTGATTATGATGAATCGGTATAAAAAAAAGGTATGAATAAATGTTTTATAATACATGTCGATGATGAATATGATGCTATATGTATTATTAAAAGCAAATTATATTACTACATGAAATATTGTGCTGATGACTAAATTAAAAAATATATAAAAGTAATATATGAAGTACATGATAAGGATTATTAGAGAATTATGAATGAATAGTGAATTTTGAAATATATTACATCTATTGAAGATACAGAAGATATAAGTATATGAATTATTGGTATAAGGATTAAATTGTAAAGCATGTAAAAGTATCATGCGAAAGGTGTAAAAGTGATATGCGTGCATGAAATAATTTGCCCAAGTAGACAAGATTAGAACTACTAGTATATTAAGGGACCTCAGCATGCTTTCTGATTATTAGCACATTCAGTACATTTGTACTTTCTGTATAGCACTTCAGTGTTCTCTGTTTAATAGTGCATAATAATGCACCTCTATATAAGTCCCATATATCCGAAGTGTTCTATCTAGTCTACTGGGCCTCTGCTAAGTAAAAAGTAAACAATTTTCGTTACGAGGTAAAAGATTATCTCTGAGTAAAAATGTTAGTTATGATGAAGTAGAACTCGTAAAAGTACGAATAAATGTTTTATAGTACTTGAGAATGATAAATGTTATATGAGTAAATATATGACAATTAAATTATGAGACTTTACGATCTATACCCCTTTACTAGTACAATTATATGCAATGAAATTCATGAGATTTATATTGATTCAGAAGCGGAAAGTGAAAAGCTCAATGGTTGAACAATTGATAATGCAGTCGGAACTAAGAATTAGTTAATAAGTAAAGATGGGTTCTGAATAAAGATATCGGATTTTTCTTAAACTAGTTGAGATATACAATATCACTGTTAAAGAAAGAAGTTATTTATGGGGAAATCGATTTATTTAAATATGGTATTTACAGAATAGTTAACCGAAAATTTCTTCCGAATTAGTTTTTTTTTAGTGAAGTAAATGATGTGAAATTATTGATGACTATACTAGTCAATAGATTGGTGAATAGATTGCAAAAATATTTGAATATAGCCGTTATAACTGGGTATATTATAGTAAATTTTTGGGATTTTATATGGGTATCTTATATATACTGATATTTTCAGAGGCATATGGAACTATTCATGTTTGGATGCTATAATCAATATATGAAAAGGTTGGATAAATATGCTAATAAACAGAAATTATCGCAAGTCTGATTGATTCACAAGTGGTACTACTCTATCTTTCTTTGGTTTCAAGCCAATATATGTGATAGAACACTTGATAATAAGATTCATATGATATTATTTTCTATTTCTATTGGTAGAAGTTCTGAAAGGTAAATGTGAAATATTGTATTGAAAATAAATTATGAAATGAAAAGATAGAGAATGGATATAAATGATAAACTGGGTAAATATGTACAGAAAGAAACTATAGAACTATAGAAATAATGAAATTCATGATCAAAAGAAAACAAGGAAATTTCGAGGACGAAATTTATTTTAAGGGGGAGAGAAATTGTAATACCCCGAAAATTTTTACAGTAAAATATTATCCGTGATATAGTAAAATAAGGAAATAAAGTGACAAAAAGGGAATTTTTGAGTGATGTCAATATTGAGAAGTATATTATGATATATTAATTCAAGAAAGGACTAAATTGCAAAGATGAGAAAAGTCTTAAGGGGTTGAAGTGTAAATATAAAAAAGTTGAAGGACTAATGGTGCAAATATTTTAAGGGTGGAATGATCTAGAAACCAAGAAAAATTGATGAATTAGGACCAAATTGAATAGGTAAAAAAATTATGAGGGACTAAATTATAATTTTACCAAATTAAGTGATGACTCAAGGATGGAATTCTAAAAGATCATGGAGGGCAAAATGGCCAATTAGTAAGAGAGAGAATTCTAGAATGTAATGATTACGTTGATGATATTTTAAATTAATTAATTAGATAAATATTATTTTTATTAATATTTTATGAGATGTTTATTATTATTATATTATTATTTATTTAGTATAAAAGGAAGGAAAGATGAAGAATTATCAACACATTTCCTTTCCCATGCAAACTAACGTAAGATAAGAAGGAGAAAAGAAGTTTGCTTTCTTTACAATTTAGTCCTTCCACCAAAAATTCATTATTTTCACCTAAAAATTGAAAGAATTTCCATAGCCATCAAGAGAGAAAGATAGCAAGGAGATGATGGGGAGCAAGAATATCAAGTTGGATTCAAGAAATCGAAGCTGGCGGAGAGAGAAAAATCAAGTTAAAGATTGAAGTCAATAAGAAAAGGTAAGTACATCAAGATTTCAATATGTTTTTAAGTTTGTTAATATTGATAAAGCATGGAAATAATGTTATAGTAGAGTTTTCTTACATAAGGTCCTATGTTCTTGATATGTTAGTGAAGAAAAAATAAGAGAAAGTGATGAGAAATGGTGTAGAAAAAGAAAATAAGGATGTTATAACATGGTAATTAATATCTTGTACTAAAACAGTTTTGGACAGCAGCAGTAGTCTAACTTTGAAAAATTATCAGAAATTGTAGAAATCTAATTATAGGATGAATAAAATATGAAATTAAAACTTATTAAGTCTAGTTTCTTATAGAAGAATTATGTAAGCAATGGAATTCTAAATCATGAGATATGATGAATTTTGTGAGACAAGGTCAGAATGATTTTGGGTTCCCCTGTTCTGAATTTGTAAAATCATAAAAAATTGGATAAAAATAATTAGGGGCTTAAATTTATATGTTTAGAATCCTTAATGAGTCTATTTTCAATAAAAACAAATATGAACATCATTCGAATTCTGTACAAGGAGATAATTAATTTTTAGTGAAGAAGGGTCATAACTGTCAGACAGCAGAATAGGGGTAACTTTAAAGAATAAACTGTACTTATTGACTAAAAAAAATTCTTAAAATTTTATGGTAATAAGATATTTCAGGGAAAATTAGCAGATCTTAATTTGGAATCCTATAGCTCCAGATATAAATAATTTAGTTACTATGACACAGATGGACAGCTTGAATATTCATAAAAGCAAATAATAAAGATTATAGATAATGTTACTTACAAGTGTGCTACATACATCAAGGATGTGGAATGGAGAGGAGGAGGAGGAAAACATATATGAATATTCATTAAGCATGGCTAATTTGCATATTTTAGGCTTAGGGACTAAATTGAATAAAAGTAAAACTTTATAGGTAATTTTGTAAAAATGTCAGAAATGACCAAATTGCATGAAATGGATTATTTTATTATTTAAATTGAAAAATTGAATGAAATTATTAATTTAGTTCAAGATCGGGGGAAAACATGTTTTAGGGATTAAATTGAAAAGTGTTGAAATTATGGAAAATTCTGATATTTTATAGAATCCATGGACTGTTATCAATATATATGAGAATAATAGCTGGAAATAAGGATTAAATTGCAAGAATTTTATTTTCCTGACCCTAAGGACGAAATCGTCATTAATTAAAAGTTTAGGGGCAAAATGGTAATTTTGCCTAGAGAATTAATTAAATGCATTAGAAGATGAAATGAATGAAAATGATGATCAAATTTATTTATAAAGATCCGGACGACTCAAATATGAGACTTGATCGTGGAAAAGAAAAGATATCGGATTAATGAAATTATAAACACAAACAAGCAATGAGGTAAGTTTGTGTAACTTGAATTGTATTTTAAATACTTGAAATATGTGATTATGTGATGAAAATATGATTTGAATGTTCAATTCATGATATTTGATGAAATATTGATAATACTCGATATAATTTGAAAATAAATCCCAGTTGAATGAAAGGAAAATTCGATGGATCTCTGAAAAGGAATTGACGGTAAAAAGGATTTAGCCCGGACGGGTGATCCTATTCTGATATAGCCCTCTCGAAGAATACATGTAAAATGGATTTAGCCCGGATGGGTAATCCGAATTAGGGTCTGAATTTAGCCTGGACTGGTAATTCAAATCCAAGCTCATTAGAGTAATTGTTGTTGCAGGGGATTTAGCCTGGACTGGTAATCCCGACAATACTCTATGAGTTTATATTACAGGGGATTTAGCCTGGACTGGTAATCCCACTGTAAGGATGAGGTTCACGGGAGTGTGCTCTCTGATATGAAATGTGTAAGACCATGGTTGAAAGATACCATGGTAGCCTGATATGAAATGTGTAAGACCATGGTTGAAAGACACTATGGCATCATGTCAAAGATAAATAAGACCGTGGATGGGAGACGCTCTAACATCTGTTGAACAATTGATATTCAGGTAATATGTATCAGATGAGGAATGGTTATATGAAATAATTATGAAGATAGATAAATGAAATAAGTATAAGTACATGGAATATAATTTATGTTAAGTTTGATATAAACTATTACCAGAATAAATATACATAAAATATATGGAAATGATGGAGCATGAAATATTGATATAATGAAATGAATGATATATGCTTATGAAGAAACGGTAAGAGCATGATATGCTTCATGACATGTACATATATGATTATCTTTGATATGTTGATACAAGGAAATTATGTAAGTTGAGACTATTATTAAACTCAAGTGCGATATGTCGAGAAAATAGATATATCAATGTTGAATTTATATGAGATATGAGCAAGTATACTAAGAATGTTGCTGTTTGATGCTTATACAAGTGTCAAACTGTTGATTGAATGGTAATATATCTATTTATATGATGCATTGAATCGGTAAGTATTTAAATTTTTTTTAGTGATCTGTAAATGGTAGTAATGCTCCGAAACCCTGTTCTGGCAGCAGATACAAGTTAGGGGTGTTACATAAATCTTATCTTGATCAACCATATCCGATCGGTTGTTAACATCACAGTAATAATGTGCAATTGTCAACTGTCGATGCAAGTATAGTAGACAGATGTGAGTCTGTCGGATATTGATCCCATAGATATAGTAGTCTTTTTTCTATTAATATCGGTGCAACAATTAGATGGAAACAAGATAAATTGTAAGAATAGTTGTCTATGCAAAACTTGAAAACAATAAAATAAAGTATGATAATGATAAATTGGGATCTTGTAACAACCCATTTTTGGGTCAGATCGGAACAGTGGTTTCGGGACCACAAATTAGAAGTCGAAATATTTATTTTTTATTTTAATAAGGTCTACAATATGATAGATTAATTACGTGAAGGTTTCGTAAAGAAATTTTACTGTTTGAGTGCTCAATTTGATAAAAATTACTAAATCGCGTAAGATACAAAACTTGAGTTCTATTAGTAAAATGCATTAAATGGCTATAGATTTTAATTATGTGAGTACTTGGATGGTAAATAGACCATTTATTTGATAGTGGACATTTATGGGAGTTAGTATTGTTGAAATTTGTTTTATATTAAAAGGTTATAATAGTAAATAGATATATAATGATTAATTAAGCAAAATAAAAGATGATTATCATCTTTCTCCATAAACCACCACCGAAAATGCATGAAGAAAAATAGCCATGGAAGAAGTTATATTTGGCCAAGCTTTGAAGATTAATAGGTGAGTGGTTTTCGCTCAATTTTTAATAATTTCTACGTTTTTGAGATTGTTGCTCCGTAATTTAGCTAGCCTGTACCTCTGATTTTGAAATTTTAATAGATTTTTATAGTTTCCATTGTTGAATACATGTGTTAATTGATGTTTGATGATGAAATATGAAATTTTGATGATAGTTATACATGTTCTGTGAAGTGATTTTTAGTAAAAATGTCAATTTTGGATTAAATTGAAAAATGTGAAAATTGTGTGGTCAAATGTGTGAATGATTAATAAATATGGGCTACTATAGTATGGGAAAAATTTGGCTAGCATGGGTTTGTCCTTAATTGCGTGAATTTGCAATTTTATGTGATAAGGACTAAATTGCAAAAATGTGTAATAAAAGGGGCAAAAGTGTAATTTTTCCAAAATTTGTAAATTGTGTTAAATTGAATGAATTAATGATTAAATAAGTAAATTTTGTTATTATATAGATTGAGAAAAATGAGATTCGAATCTAGAACGGGGGAAAATAAATTATCAGACTAGTTAATCCGTTCCGTCGTTTTGACGAATTGAGGTAAGTTCGTATGCTAATAAACGTGCTTAAATTGTGTTATAAATGCTTATTTATCATTGAATTGAATTGAATGCTGAATGGTCACGATTACTAGAAAGAATCGACAGAGTTATGACATCTGAAAGTCCCGTACGAACTTAGGAATAGTATAGGATACAAATGTCATGACATTAGGTTACCGAGATATGATTTCATGTAAGACCATGTCTGAGACATTGGCATTGTATTGTGATTACGTGTAAGACAATGCCTGGGACATTGAAATCATTAATCAATTTCGTGTAAGACCATGTCTAGGACAGTGTCATTGATATGTGAAAACATGTAAGACCATATCTAGGATATGGCATTGTACGAGCTATATGTGATTGTTGAGTATCCTTAAAGATTCTGAATGGTTCAACGGGCATAGTCAAGACAAGAATGAAAGTACAATCAAATTAAGTGATACAGGTTCGTACAGAACTATTATGAGAATCAAATTAAGGCAATTTGGTAAGTTCTTAGTGTATCACGTATACAAATGAGAAAGATTTATGTATAAGTATGTTTCATGCCAAAATGTGTTTATTTGTCTAGAATGAGGTATGAATTGAATGACATGTGAGATATGAGTTATAGTTGTTTTAACTAAATATACATAAGGCACATAGTGTGTGAAATACCGTTATTTGATGATATTTCACATAATTCACTTGGCTAAAGAAAAGGTGATGAAAATTGAATTGAATAAAGTTTATATATATAATTGCTTATGCATATGAATATGTGAATAAATTGATAAGAAGTATTCAAACCATATGTGTTGTGAATGAATAAACTCATGAAAATCTTGATTAACTATGTGCATGAATTCGAGATAAAATGGTGCAAACATATGAATTATATCATGTTTGAATAATGGTTTTAAATGCAGTTATTTAATAATATGAGTTTATTACCAAACGAGCTTACTAAGATTTATAGCTTACTTTGTGTTATTTTTCTATGTTTTATAGTGTTTCAGACATTTGCTCGGGTTGGAAGTCGGCGGAGATCGCATCACACGATTATAACACACGACCATGCTTGAAACCCACGTCCTTCACATGACCAAGACACACAGCCGTGTCTTTTGCCCGTGTACTATCCTGACTTTACATTTAATGATGAAGGGGACACACGGTCATATCACATGCCCGTGGGCTAACCGTGTGTCACACACGCCCGTGTGTCTAGCCATGTGGATGAAAATAGGTCGTTTTAGGCCACTTTTCTCACCCTTTCATCCATTAGCTGCACTTAAACACAATTATACACTAGTAGAGTCCAACCAAACAATTATTTCAAGCCAAAACATGTATATTTCATTTTCAAACACAAAACATCATATTCAACTTACTTTGCATACTTAATCATTCATACTATTACATTATCAAATCAACCCCTATACATGCCATATGAATAAAAAAGTTGTTTAACAAAATCTACCGGAGTAAATCTGAATAGTGTGATTCTTGATGTAGATCAGATCCTCCATATGTATATAAGTCAATCTACAAAACAAATAACATACACAAGTAAGCTTATAAAAGCTTAGTAAGCTCATAGGTATAGAAGAATAAATCTTACCAAACATTGTACACAATCATATATCTTATAATTTAACAAAATCTTCCTGTAAATCAGAAAATCATTAATAAGTTCATATGAATAATTTCCATGTTGCTATTCACAAATTTTAACTCCCTTGGGCCCATTTCTAATTTACTTTCATAGTCAAATTAGGGAACACTAATGGAATTGAGTACTTCATTATCACATTGCCATGGTAAACCATGGACTTGCACATAGTCACATATCACACACCGAAACCATAGCCCTACCATGGTCTTACATGGATCACATATCATACCGATGCCATATCCCAGATATGGTATTATACGGAATCACATTATCACATCACATCGATGCCATAGCTCAGCTATGTTCTTATATGGAAATACGTATCACATTGCACTGATGGCAAAGCCCAGCTATGGTCTTATACGGAAGCACATATCACATCTTTTCCGTCAATTCATCATCGTCATAAAATGAAAGCACTCAAAACCATTGTTCCAACTAATTTGTACTTTTAGTTAAACATTATTTAGTAATTAATACAATTTGATAGTATTCATCTACAATAAGATACCTTAGCAATCCTAAGATTTCCATAATAAAACATTGAACTTTACCACATGAAATTACCTGGGCTAATTTGCAAAAGTCGTAAAAATTCAGGGACTATTCTTGCAATTTCTCCTTTCTACGATTCACTTCGTTTTCTTGATCTATAATTATAAAATCATTCCTTAATTAGCATCTATTTCAATTCTACTCTACTTCACAATTTATGCCCTTAAAATTTCAAAATTACACTATTACCCCAAACTTTTTAATTTTTACAATTTAGTCCCTACTCAATTTATTCATCGATTGAGATAATTCCTCTCAAATAACACTTTATCAAAACATTATAAACTACTTCAAAGCCTTTAACACTCAAAATTTCATCACAAAACCCTAATTCCAACAACTCTCACAATTAGATCCTAAAAATTAATTTCTATAAAAATCTCTTCATAATCATCATATAATAAAGTTAAAACCTCAATTCCATGATAAATCATCATAAACTTTCAGCACTTATTCATGGAAACTTTCAAAATTATCCATGAAATCAAAAACTAATGAATTAAACAAGTGGACCTAGTTGTAAAAGTCTCAAAAACACAAAAATTACAAGAAATAATCAAGAATTGAGCTTACATGTAGTAAAAATATGAGAGACTAGCTTAAAAGAACCCTTAAATGGTGTTTTTGTTGGAGAGGATGAAGAAAAATGAGGAAAACTCTAGATTTACCAAATATATCATATTTTACAATTAAATTTTTACCCTATTTCCAATTTTACCCCTTATTCACACTTGATTTTTATTTTTCCTGCACAATCATGCTGTCAACCCATCTAATTTGGGTCTATTTACCTTTTAACTCCTTCTTTGATAATCTTTTAAGCTATTTAATCATATTTTATAGTTTTGTACTTTATTCAATTTAGTCCTTTTTCTTCAATTAATAACCAAAATTTAAAATTTTTTAACGAAACTTTAATATTAACTCATTAACACTCCATAAATACTTCTAAAAATATTTATGGCTCTGTTTATAAATTTGAGGTCTCGATACCTCGTTCTTGACCCAATTATCTAACAATCTTTTTTTAAAACACAAAATTCGCTAATTAAAAAAATATTTCTAAAATCACACCTGACCTTTACTTATAAATTTTTAAATTACTAAACTCACATGTCAGATATAGTGAACTCACATCACTATTTCGACACCACTAAAATTTGGGTCGTTACAATACCCTATAGGTTTGGAATGGCTGAGGCACACGGGCTGGCACATGGGCGTGTGGCCGTCCATGTGACCCAAGTCAGTAACCCCTCCAGATTTCCCATGGCCAAGGCACACGGCCGTGTCTTTAGCCGTGTGGTGCAAGTCAGTATGTATGCCCTATTTTCACGCGGCCTATGACATGGGCATGTTTGGTGGCTATGTGAGGTACACGACCTGTTCACACAGGCGTGTGGCCCCTGTATGTATGAAAATTTTCTAAGTTTCCCAAAGTTTTCAAATGTTATCAGTTTAGTCCCGAACCTCTTTTAAGTATGTTGTAAGGCCTCATAGAGCCATAAAAGGGACAATGTGAATTTGTTGGATGGGTTTTATATATGAATGTATACATGTATATCTTATGTATGTGAATGATGTGTATTGATTGGTAATGCCTCGTAACCCTATTCCGGTGATGAATATGGGTTAGAGGTGTTACATTTAATTGGTATCAGAGCTATGAATTTAGTCAATTCTAAGACTAACATAGCAAGTGAGAGTCTAGCTATATGATACGTGATATTCGTTACAGGTTTTAAGTATTTATAATGAATCGTTCTTGAAACTAACTATTATCACGATGAAGGAAAGTGTACCTATCGAATAGTAGTATAGCTTGAGCAAGACCGGATTGTCGAACCCAAAGGAACTAAAAGTACTAGTAATGATTGTCTTTTTATTATCTAGCCAAAGAATAATGGGGGAATTACTTTTGGAAAAACTCGATTGATTAAGACAATACCTAAGGAAAAATCCACCTAGACTTCACTTGTTATTTAACTCTGAATCGGACGATTTATTCATTTGACTTGATCCGTAGAAATCCTTAAGTTATATTATTATCCCTCTCGAGACTAACAACGTCTAAACCTAGGTTGAATAATTGAAATCTCTTTCTAATTAACTTCCTAGGGTTGCATTAACTCGATCTATGGATCCTCTTATTAGGTTTCACCCTAATCTAGCAAAATCTTGTCACCTTATCTCTAGGCGCGCTGTAACAGCCCGATTTAGGGCCAAAACGAAACAGTGGTTTTGAAACCACGAATTCGAGGTTGAAAAAAAATTATTTTAATTAAGTTTTAGTGTTTATATTATGATTGCATAATCGTGTGAAAATTTCGTTGCGAAATTTTATCGATTGGGTGTTTAATTTGACGTTTAGGACTAAATTGAAATAGGTGAAAAATGTGTGTTCTTGTTCATAAAGTACTTGATTGAAATGGGGGTTTTAAGTAGAGGTCCTTAAATGGCAATTAGACTATTGTACTTTATATGGACAAAAATTTGGACATGGATGGAATTTTTAGAAAGTTTAGTAGTAAGGGCATTTTGGTCATTTGCATAATAAATGAAATAAAATGGGAAAAATAACACAAAAATGGGTTCATCTTCATTTAGCTTGGCTGAAACTTGCATGTTCTCCATAGCTAGGGTTTGTTTCAAGCTTTCAAGCTCAATAGTAAGTGCATTCAAGCCTCGTTTTTAATGTTCTTTACATTTTTGAAATCCTCGTAGCTCGGTTTACCTATTTCTACCATTATTTCGAGTTAGGGTTTATGTTTAAAAATTTACCCATGAATGATATGCATGTATTTTGATGTTTGATGGTAGAATATGATTGTTTGAGGTTAGGAGAACAATCTTTTCTAAGCGATTTTTAGCGAAAATGAGCAAAACGGTATAATTGGTAAAAATACCTAATGCTCATAAGTGCATGTTAGAGTAAGAATTTGATGTTTTCATAGAAGAGAAAAATGATCAGCATGTCATAAAACATAAGAATAAGGGATGAAATTAAATTTCTGAGCCTAGGGGAAAAATCGTAATTTTGTAAAAGTTAGGGGGCAAAAATGTAATTTTTCCATAATGTGATTTTTGGATTGAAATAAACAGTATGATTATTAAATGAGCTAAATGTGTTGTTATAGATCAAGAAAGGCATGGAATCGACCTCGAACGGGGGAAGGAAAAGGTTTTGGACTAAATTGCAAAATTTCCATATTTTGCATCGAGGTAAGTTTGTATGTAAATAATACATTAACTTCATTTACATTTTTATATTTCAGCCTATTATATATATATTTTAGCTGATTTTGAAGCATAAATCGACTATTGGAAGAATGGAAATAAGTAATAGAGAGAAAAATCCCTGTTGAACATTCGGAAAGATTGAATAATATAGATGGAGCGTAGCTAGGTCACATGTATGGTGTTGAGTGCACATCATGTGTACAAGAGAGCTACGAGATACTATGTAGTAGCTAGGTCACATGTGTGATACGGGATGTATCCCATGTAGATAAGAGAGCTACGGGAGAGATAAATGTAGCTAGGTCGCATGTGTGATTCCAAGTGAAGGACACCATGTAGACAAGAGAGCTATGAGATAAATTGGCTAGGTCACATGGGTGGTACTAAGTGTTCACCATGTCTACAAGAGAGCCGAATTATATGAAATATGATGGAGGGGCTATGTGCTGAAACCATCAAGTATCGAGGATTGATCCGAATTGTTCAACGGGATGGTTTTAAGGTGACATTGTAATTATGGACCTATACTTGTGATGTATGAAATGTGGTGAAAATGAATTGTGATATGCATGTTAAAATGAGGTTAATACAAAGAAAGTGTGAAAGAGTAAATTAGCAATAATACTGTTTTGGACAGTCACAGTGATGTGAATTTGAAAAATCACCAAAAATAGTAGGAACTTAATTAGAGGCTAAATGAGATATGAAATTAAATCTTAATGAGTCTATTTCCATGTAAAAGAATCAGATCAAGTAAAGGAACTCTATATCTTGAGATATTTATATTTGTGTGTGACTCGCTCAGAATGACTATGTGATCCCCTGTTCTAACTTTGAAAAATCAGTAAAAATTGTACAAAACAAATTAAGAAATATAGCTTATATTTATAGATATCTTATTGAGTCTAGTTTTAAATGAAACAGATTTCATGGATATTTGAATTGTGTACTGAGAGAAATTCAATTCGAAGTGAATAGAGGTTAGATCAGTTGAGCTATATAATAGGGGAAACTTTAACTAATAAACTGTACTAATTGGCTGAACCAAAAATTCTAGAAAAATTTTAGTAAGAAATAATATGAGTCTAGTTTTAGGAAAATTTTATGGATTTGAATTTTGAGTTTTGTAACTCAAGTTATGATTTATTTAGTGAATATGACGCAGGAGAGACAGCTTGACCAAAGTGGAGTAAATAGTAAAATTAAAAAGTAGATACACTGAGTTATTCTGTAAACATATTAAATTCTCTATTCATTATTTATATACTTGCTTACTAAGCTATAAGCTTACTTTCTTTTCTCTCTTTTGTCTTATAGTGTCGTCCAGCTTGCACAGGAGTCAAGGATCGTTGAAGATCTGCCTACACTATCAATACTTTTGGGTATTTGAACTGAACATTTTGAATTATGGCATGTATAGTAGACTTAGTTATTTTGTTACGTGTCATAATTGTCTAGGTTTAAAATATTAATTATAGTATCTGACCGATTATTTTGTACGAAGCCTTTGAAATTGGCTAGTATTGTTAAAGGCATATGTTATAATGATTCATGATCTAATTGCACGCCATATTTTTGACTCGGTTTTATTAAATAGTATGTACTTTGATTTGTTAATACCTCGTACCCTATTCCGGTGAAGGATACGGGTAAGGGGTTTTACACGCGCAATCAACTCCGCTTAATTATGACAAATGTACTCTTAGACAGGGTCTATTCCTCCTCTGAATAAGAGCTTAACTTGAATCAATATCCTGGAATATCAAGACAAGAATTAAGAACACATAATTAAGAACAAGTCAAATATTTATCATACAATTCAGATAATAATAACAAGATCTGTCTTAGGTTTCATTCCCCTTAGGTATTTAGGGGTTTTAGTTCATAACTAAAAAGGTAAACATCTCAGAAGAATAATGAATACAAAACATAAAGAAAAACCCAAAACTCCTGAAGGAAAATTGAGGGGAGATCTTCAGTCTTGATGATGAATCCGACTTCTGAGATGGATCAATCAGCTTTCCTTGAGCAGTTCCCTACTTCCTTCCCTGTGTATCCCTTTTCCTTCTCCTCTAAGGTGTATTTATAGGCTTTAGAATGCCTAAGAACCCTCAAAATTGGCCTTTTCCGAATTGGACTAAACTTAGCCTCGGCAGGGACATGTCCATGTGTGATTACTTCAGGCTGTGGTCAAGCCTGTTAAATAGGCACGGGCGTGTGGTCCACTCGTGTGAGTCGTGCTTCGATTTTGCCAAATTGACACGGCCGTGTGGTCTGCCAGTGTGAGGAGGTCCAAGCTATGTTGATTTCGTACGTTGGCCCATTTTCTCCGTTTTTGGCCCGTTTCTCGTTTCTTTCATTCTCCTATGCTCACCTAAGTTTAAAACATCAAATTCAGGCATTAGGAGCATCGAATTCACCAAAGCTAAGGAAAAATCATCCATAAAATGTGCTAAGAATGGGATAGGAATATGTATAAATTACGGTTTATCAAATACCCTCACACTTAAGCATTTGCTTGTCCTCAAGGAAAATCCTCAACTCATAATCAAAATAAATTCTTCTCAACTTATAATTTCTATCGATAATATCTCAAAATAATCCATAGGTAATCATACATTGAAAATTCAACTGAAAGAACATCAAAGTTTCAAACATTCCAAGTTGAACATTTTATCATGAAAACATAGGTGTCTCCCCTCATCTAAGTAATTACCTTTGATTCAAAATATCACAGAGTTTCACATCCTCACTAAAGATTCACTCAAATCACTTGACGTGTTTAAGGACAATAAATGAAGCACTCAATAGTCAATAATGAAGAGTCATTACCATAGGATTGCATGAAAATCAAATCTCCACCACTATAAATTGAGATGAAACATCAATCATGTAACATCCTGATTTTCGAGGTTTTCCGCGGTTCTCGGCATTTTTGGTAAAGTTTTTAAAATTTGGTATTTGGTTGTGGAATTCATAATTTGAGTAGGTAAATGGGCTTATGGAAGGTCCATGTGTTGGCCAAAACCCGGTGGAATTTTTAAATTTTAGACTTAAGAAGTTAGGGGCCTTGGGTCTTATTAAAATTTGTGGGTAAAATGTAACACAGAAGAGCCTCTAGTAAAGTGGCTAACTGACGCCACTAAGGGGCTAGAAAAGTGACATGTAAGTGGTTGAGAGAAGACCTGGGTTCGATTCCCTGTGATGGCAAAGGTAATATTATTTTTATGCTTATGCATGCTAGAGTTTAAAGCTGGATGGAACTCTGTGGGAGAAAGTTTGAAACAGTCAGATGCATGGATTAAGGAGGGATAAGGGGAGAGATTTTAGGGATTTGAGAGAAGGATAGAGCTTAGCCGAATTGAGGGGATTGGAGAGGGGATTTCGGCAGAGGGGTTTTAG
Organism: Gossypium hirsutum; assembly: GCF_007990345.1. Lineage (NCBI taxonomy): Eukaryota > Viridiplantae > Streptophyta > Magnoliopsida > Malvales > Malvaceae > Gossypium > Gossypium hirsutum. The sequence continues at coordinate 78,455,951 of NC_053425.1, read as the reverse complement.
TTAGGGATTTTGGGCATTAGGGTCTAGGTTGTGCCGTTTTCTTCCTTTGGTTTGGTCTTTTCTCTCCTTTTTTCATTTTCAGCCGAATTTACCACCTCTCCTCTCATCTTTTCTTCCTTTTCCATCTTCCAAACCAGCCCACTACTTCCCTCCATTTATCTTCTGTTTCTTTCCCTTATCTCCACCTCTACTGAAATACCGCAAAAGCCGAAATCTATGAAGCTAGGGGGCCAATTTCTTGTTGACCAGCAAACCTCTTTTTCATTTCACTTTTTGGTGGCCAATCCCTTTATCTTTTAAGCATAAGCGGATTCAGGAAGAGAGACTGTGGTAAGTGCTCGAACTCTAAACGATTCCTATAGCAACTGCTGACAAAAGCTGAAACCCCTATGGTTTAGGAGATGGCCAAATATGGGTATAGGCTCTATTGGGTGTTTCTTTTAATCTTTTTATGGTTTGTTTAGTAGAGAAGCAACAAGGCGTAGGGTCGACTTGGATTAGTTTGGATCATCGGAGTGGCTAGAGCTAGTCATCAATTTCGGCAAAGGTAAGGTTCTTAAGGCCATTATGGAGGGTGGCCGAATGTGTAAGTGTTGATATTAGATGGTTCTCGATTTGGTTCAATTATTATGAGCTGATCTATTAACGGTTGATTATAGGATAAATCGTGTAGGAGATCTCATCGAGGAATATCGCAAAACAGGTGTGTAACGAACCCTTTTTCATAGCTTAAGACGATAAATGCCGAAAAGCCGAAATGCCAAAATTTTGGCATTTCGAGGACTTGTGAGCAAGCAATCGCTCATTGGTTAGTTAGATTCGCTAGGTTGATGATCGGGAACGTTGGAAAAGGTAAGGGCATGATTTTTAGCATTCACGGTGAGTTGGGCCTCGAGGGGCCAAAATCGGGCCCAATGAACTTTCGGGCCCATTTGAGCAAATTAGGTAGAAAATGAAAACCTGTTAAAGTACGCAAAGAGACCGGTAACACCATTATGGAAAATAGGCTAAATGGGCCTAGATGACTAAATCAGCTATATAGGGCCCATTAGGGGTTTTTGGCACAATATCTCGGTTTCGCTAAAAATAGGCCAGAATCGCTGTTTAAAGCTTATGAATGGTTAGTAACTAATAATGAACATGGAAAACCGTAATATTTGGTAAAATTATGAAATTACCTTTATAATATGAAAATGACTATTTTGCCCCTAAGTAAAAATGACCATTATACCCTTGGGGTTTAATTATAAATTTGATACGTGGGATATGATATACATGATTGCTATGATATGCACATGATATGTATGAAATGCACATGATGTATTCATAAATGCATTGGGTTGGGTTTCTATATGGGTGGAGGAAGTGCAAAAGGGCTTATGCCCCAGTTTATTGAAAAGGGCTTTGCCCTAGTTTACCGAAACGGGCTTTGCCCCAATTATTAAAAGAGGCTAGGCCTCCAGATATATGATAAAGCAGCTATGCTGCCAGTGGTGTGTTGGTTGGGTGGGTTGAATCATTCCCCACATGGTGTGTTGGTTGGTACGGGTGGAGAGTAGCGGATGATGGGTCGAGTAGTCTCCCCAATTGGGCTTGCATTCATTCTTTAATTGACATTACTCGTGATAATTTAGAGTAAAGGCGTCGGCCCAGTGTTACGAAATATGAAATATGAAAAGGCTTCGACCCAGTATATGTTGATGTTGGATTTGGGCTTAGGCCCAGCAGGCTGATATTGCTTTGAGCTCTGAAAGGGGCTTGTTACACATTGAGTTTCCAAACTCACCCCATTTCCTTAACCTTGTAGGTGAGCCTTGATTTGGGGACTTGGAACCGGAGGGGATTCAGAGTGGCCACGGTGATCGCCTTTGGGCTTTTGAATAAGTGTTTGGTTTTCATTAAATAAATTTCAAATCGTTATAACCAAGTGTGGCAATGGTTGTGGGCATGTCTAGTATTGGATCCAACTGAAGAGCTTGGTACTTAAGCAGCCTTCATGGCTCACCTCCTCTGTTACGGATTCCTACCTGGTGCCCAGCTTCCATTCACTTGGTTAGCTTAACAAAAGTCAATTTTTAAAACACTAAAACAAAACGTGGATTTTAACTCCAATGTGGCACGTCAGATTGGGCCGTAACGACTGGGCCAGGTTTGGGGTGTTACATTTAGTGGTATCAGAGCCTAGGTTGCAACAACTCGTCTGTGGATCGGGTCCGAAAAACTTTTCGAAAAAAAATTTACCAAGAAGGGCATTTTTGGAAATAGTTCTGAAAAGATCTTCTAAAAAAATGTTTTATAAAGGTATACATGATAAAATGGTTTAAGTTTTTCCGGGTTTTTTTAAAACGGGTCTAAAATCAAGAATTTCAAAACAAAGGTGTTTTTTTTCAAATTTTAAGAAAATCTATTTTTTGTGATTAAATACATGGTTTGTGGTTTTTGGATTAGAGAATGAAGTGGCACTGAATCCCCGACACCAAGTCTGTAAGTATACTCTCTTTACGTTATGTGATATTGATATAATGCTATAAATAGAACTGAGACCCTACTATGATACTTTAGATAGGGTAGAACTGAAAAACAGTAGGAATGAAACTGTAGCTAGGCTACGATGATGCGAAAACAATCCTTGAACTGTTATATTTCCATAAGACATCTCGTAATAAACAATTGAATATTATACTAATGTCATAAAATTCGTAATCAGATAAGTCGATATGAGTACAAGATGAACTCGTGGACGAGGCCGCGGTCGTGGTCGCGGAAGGGTGCAAGCGAAATCTTCATCCTCAGGGCATAGGCCAGCTGATGAGGCATCCGTTCCACAGGCAACGGAGACTGGGTCTTATGATCGAGCTGCGGGGGATGATGCTTTGTCCCAAGCCATGTTAAGGGTTTGAGAAAGAGGTGCTGGAGCTACCACTGGGACAGTAAATAGGGGATTCATCTCCGAGCGACTTTGGTCTAACGGAGCAGAAGTTTTTAGGGGCGTATCTGGAGTAGCCCCAAATGTGGCTGAATATTGGCTAGAAGCAACAGAGCGAATCATGGACGATCTAGATTGCTCTATGGAGCAAAAGCTGAAGGGGGCTGTGTCGCTGCTACGAGACGAGGCATATCGATGGTGGATCACCGTGAGGGAGAGTACCCCGATTGAACGAGTAACCTGGGAATTGTTCAAAACTGCTTTTAAGGAGAGGTATGTTGGAGCTAGTTATATGGATGCTCGTCGGAAGGAATTTTTGAATCTGACTCAGGGTAATAAGACTGTCCGGAGTATGAGGCAGAATTCTTAAGGCTGAGTCGATATGCTAGCGGGATAGTTGCAACTGAGTATGAGCGTAGTGTTCGATTTGAGGATGGCCTGCACGATGAGCTTAGGATATTGATAGCTCCACAGAGGGAGCGTGGTTTTGCTGCGTTGGTAGAGAAGGCTAAGATAACCAAGGAGGTAAAGCGGACTGAGCGGTAGAATCGTGAGAAGGATTGACCCAGGTTTAAGAAGGATTTTAGACCCTCAGGTGCTACAAATCGGAACGTTAAAAGAGCAAGGATGGAGAAACTTGTTCGAGCAGTTCTAGTAAATACTTTTAGACCGCAGGCTTGCAGGGACTGTGGTAAGGTGCATATGGGGGAGTGCTGGAAATGAACTAGAGCATGTTTTCGATGTGGGTCCAAGGAGCATAAGTTCAGAGAATGTCCTCGGAGAACAGCCCAGGAACTAGCTGCAGACCAAAGGGATGTCCAACCACAGCAAAGAGGATCACCACCACAGAGAGGTCGTGGGCAAGGTAGATGTGGCAATGGTAATGGACGAGGACGTGGGGCACTTGGCAGGGGTGTTGGGCATGCTAAAGCTCAACAGTCGGCATTGGTTTATGCTGTACGATTTCGTGAGGAGGGTGACGCTCTTGATGTTATAACCGGTACGTTCTTCGTTCATAGTACACCTTGCACTGCTTTGATTGATGGGGGTTCCACTCACTCGTATGTTGCTTGTGATGTATCTGGGGAATTGGGTGTGCTTTCTGAGGAGACTGTGAGTGGGGTATCGGTGATAAGCCCTTTAGGACACTCAGTTAAGGTAGATAAACTTTTTAGGGCGGTGCCTTTAGAGACACAAGGTAAGATTTTTGAAGGAGATTTGATGGAGCTGCCATTTGGGGATTTTGATCTTATTTTGGGAATGGACTGGCTAACTAAGCATAAGGAAATGTTGGATTGTGCTGCAAAGAGAATGGTACTAAGAACTGCCAAAGATGAGGAGATAATGGTCATAGGGGAACGAAGGAATTATTTGTCCAATGTTCTTTCGGCTTTAAGGGCCGAAAAGTTGATGCAGAAAGGTTGTGAGGCGTGCTTGGCTTTTGTAAGTCAAACTGAACTGGAGGAGGTAACGGTAGAGTCGATTAGGACCATTAAGGAATTTCAAGATGTATTCCCAGAGGAACTTCCTGGATTACCCCCGAGCAGAGAAGTCGAGTTCAGAATCAACTTGTTACCTGGAACAGCTCCTGTGTCCATTGCGCCTTATAGGATGGCACCAAAGGAGTTGGTAGAATTGAAAGCTCAGATTCAGGAGCTGTTAGATAGAGGGTTTATAAGACCAAGTGTTTCCCCGTGGGGCACACCAGTGTTGTTCGTAAAGAAGAAAGATGGGACTATGCGAATGTGTATTGACTATCGGCAGTTGAATAAACTGACCATCAAGAACAAGTATCCATTACCAAGAATCGACGATCTGTTCGATCAATTAAGATGAGCCTCGGTATTTTCTAAGATCGACCTTCGGTCAGGATATCATCAATTGAGAGTCAAAGAAGTGGATATTTATAAGACGACATTCAGGACTCGATATGGTCATTACGAGTTTCTGGTAATGCCTTTTGGTTTGACTAATGCACCCACAACATTCATGGATTTAATGAATCGGGTGTTTTAGCCATACTTGGATCGGTTCGTAGTTGTTTTATCGATGATATCTTGGTGTATTCAGAAACAGAAGAGAAGCATGATGAGCATCTTCGTGTTGTGCTGCAGGTGCTAAGGGAAAACCAAGTTTATGCGAAGTTTAGTAAGTGCGAGTTTTGGCTGAGGGAAGTCACTTTCTTGGGGCATGTTGTGTCTGCTGAGGGGATCAAGGTGGACCCTCGAAAGATTAAGGCAATTCTGGAATGGAAGCCACCGAGGTCAGTAACAGAAATTCGAAGTTTTCTAGGGTTGGTAGGTTATTATCGGAGATTCGTGGAAGGATTTTCTGTGAGCACCGTTAACGAAACTTATAAGGAAGGGAGCACCTTTTGTTTGGACGAATAAGCAGCAAGAGGCTTTTGAGAAACTGAAGAAGGTTTTGACAGAAGTGCTAGTGTTGATTCAGCCAGAGTCTGGTAAGGATTTCACTGTGTATAGAGACGCGTCACATATAGGTTTGGGTTGCGTGTTGATGCAAGAGGGTAAGGTGATCACTTATGCTTCACGACAGCTTAAGCCTCACGAGGTGAACTATCCTACACATGACTTGGAGTTGGCAGCGGTGATTTTTGAGCTTAAGATATGGAGGCATTACTTGTATGGGGAGAGATGCATTATCTATACGGATCACAAGAGTCTTAAGTACTTGCTGACTCAAAAGGAGCTGAATCTTTGATAGCAAAGGTGGATAGAGTTGTTAAAGGACTATGACTGCTCGATCGAGTACCATCCAGGAAAGGCAAATGTCGTGGCTGATGCGTTAAGTCGAAGGACTGTGGCGGAGTTGAAGGCAATGTTTGCTCATTTAACTTTGTATGATGATGGAAGCTTATTGGCAGAATTACAAGTGAGACCGACTTGGGTGGAGCAGATTAAGAAGCAACAGCTGGAGGATGAGTTGTTAGTTTCTCAGTTTCAGCAAGTTGAAAAGAGGGAGAATCCAGATTTTGGGTTAAATAACGATGGATTTCTTTGTTTTCGGGGAAGAATTTATATGCCGAAGGACTCTGACTTTAGATTGATGATTTTGGAAGAGGCACATAATAGACCTTGTGCTATGCATCCAGGAGTGAGTAAGTTGTATCGAGACTTGCGGGAGCTATATTGGTGGCCTGGGCTTAAGCGAGAAGTGACCGAATTTGTGGGGAGATGTTTGACGTGTCAACAAGTGAAGGCCGAACATCAACTGCCTTCAGGATTGTTACAGCTGGTAAAGATACCGCTTTGGAAGTGGGAAAGGGTAACTATGGATTTTGTAAGTGGGTTGCCATTGACACCTTCTAAGAAGGATTCGGTTTGGGTAATTGTAGATAGGCTCACGAAATCTGCCCATTTCATACCCGTCCAAACCAATTATTCACTTCAGAAGCTGGCTAAGCTGTATGTGGCAGAGATAGTGCGGTTGCATGGAGTGCCAGTATCGATAATTTCTGACTGAGACCCAAGATTTACATCTCGATTTTGGCAGAAGTTGCATGAGGCATTCGGAACGCGATTGGATTTCAGTACGGCTTTTCACCCTCAATCGGATAGGCAGTCAGAGAGGGTCATTTAAATTTTAGAAGACATGTTGAGAGGTTGTGTTATTGAGTTTAGGGGCAGCTGGGAGGACTATTTGCCGTTGGCGGAGTTCGTGTATAACAACAGTTACCAAGCAAGTATTCAGATGGCTCCTTATGAGGCACTATATGGGCGAAGGTGTCGTTCGCCTACTTGTTGGGTAGAATTAGGGGAAAGGCAAGTACTTGGGCCAGAGTTGGTAACAGATACTGAAGACAAGATTAAGGTGATCAGGAATCGGTTAAAGGAGGTAGCGGATTGAAAAAAGTCTTATGTCGATCTGAAATGTAAGGGTATTGAATATGCTGTAGGGGACATGGTCTTTTTGAAAGTTTCACCTTGGAAAAAGATATTGAGATTTGGTAAGAAGGGTAAGTTGAGCCCACGATTTATTGGGCCTTACCGAATTATTAAGCGGATAGGGCCGGTGGCTTATCAGCTTGAGTTACCTCTAGAGCTGGATCGTATTCATGACGTTTTTCATGTGTCCATGCTAAGGCGATATCGTTCGGACCCAACTCATATCGTGCCAGTTGCAAAAATTGAAGTAGAGTCGGATTTGACTTTCGAAGAGGAACCTGTGCAAATACTTGATCGCGACGTCAAGGTGTTGACAAGGAAGTCAGTTCCATTAGTGAAGGTACTTTGAAGAAACCATGGCAAGGAAGAAGCTACTTGGGAGACCAAAGAGGCAATGCGTCAGCAATACCTCAACTATTTGGTTCAGGTAAATTTCGAGGCCGAAATTTCTTTAAAGAGGGTAGAGTTGTAACATCCTGATTTTCAGGGTTTTTCGTGGTTCTCGGTATTTTTGGTAAAGTTTTTAAAATTTGGTATTTGGTTGTGGAATTCATAATTTGAGTAGGTAAATGGGCTTATGGAAGGCCCATGTGTTGGCCAAAACCCGGTGGAATTTTTGAATTTTGGACTTAAGAAGTTAGGGGCCTTGGATAGGTGGTCTTATTAAAATTTGTGGGTAAAATGTAACATAGAAGAGCCTCTAGTAAAGTGGCTAAGTGATGCCACTAAAGGGCTAGAAAAGTGGCATGTAAGTGGTTGAGGGAAGACCTGGGTTCGATTCCCTGTAATGGCAAAGGTAATGTTATTTTTATGCTTGTGCATGCTAGAGTTTAAAGCTGGATGGAACTCTGTGGAAGAAAGTTTGAAACAGTCAGATACATGGATTAAGGAGGGATAAGGGGAGAGATTTTAGGGATTTGAGAGAAGGATAGAGCTTAGCCGAATTGAGGGGATTGGAGAGGGGATTTCGGCAGAGGGGTTTTAGTAGGGATTTTCAGCATTAGGGTCTAGGTTGTGCCGTTTTCTTCCTTTGGTTTGGTCTTTTCTCTCCTTTTTTTCTTTTTCAGCCGAATCTACCACCTCTCCTCTCATCTTTTATTCCTTTTCCATCTTCCAAACCAGCCCACTACTTCCCTCCATTCATCTACTGTTTCTTTCCCTTACCTCCACTTCTGCCGAAATACCGCAAAAGCCGAAATCTGTGAAGCTAGGGGGGCCGATTTCTTGTTGACCAGCAAACCTCTTTTTCTTTTCACTTTTTGGTGGCCAATCCCTTTATCTTTTAAGCATAAGCGGATTCAAGAAGAGAGACTGTGGTAAGTGCTCGAACTCTAAACGATTCCTATAGCAACTGTTGACAAAAGCCGAAACCCCTATGGTTTAGGAGATGGCCAAATGTGGGTATAGGCTCTATTGGGTGTTTCTTTTAATCTTTTTATGGTTTGTTTAGTGGAGGAGCAGCAAGGCGTAGGGTCGACTTGGATTAGTTTGGATCATCGGAGTGGCTAGAGCTAGTCATCAATTTCGGCAAAGGTAAGGTTCTTAAGGCCATTATGGAGGGTGGCCGAATGTGTAAGTGTTGATATTAGATGGTTCTCGATTTGGTTCAATTATTATGAGCTGATCTATTAACGGTTGATTATAGGAGAAATCGTGTAGGAGATCTCGTCGAGGAATATCGCAAAACAGGTGTGTAACGAACCCTTTTTCATAGCTTAAGACGATAAATGCCGAAAAGCCGAAATGCCGAAATTCTGGCATTTCGAGGACTTGTGAGCAAGCGAACGCTCATTGTTTAGTTAGATTTGCTAGGTTGATGATCGGGAACGTTGGAAAAGGTAAGGGCATGATTTTTAGCATTCACGGTGAGTTGGGCCTCGAGGGGCCAAAATCGGGCCCAATGAGCTTCCGGGCCCATTTAAGCAAATTAGGTAGAAAATGAAAACCTATTAAAGTACGAGAAGAGACCGGTAACACCATTATGGAAAATAGGCTAAATGGGCGTAGATGACTAAATCTGCTATATAGGGCCCATTAGGGGTTTTTGGCCCAATATCTCGGTTTCGCTAAAAATGGGCCAGAATCGCTGCTTAAAGCTTATGAATGGTTAGTAACTAATAATGAACATGGAAAACCCTAATATTTGGTAAAATTATGAAATTACCTTTATAATATGAAAATGACTGTTTTGCCTCTAGCTAAAAATGACCATTATGCCCCTAGGGTTTAATTATAAATTTGATACGTGGGATATGATATACATGATTGATATGATATGCACATGATATGTATGAAATGCACATGATGTATTCATAAATGCATTGGGTTGGGTTTTTATATGGGTGGAGGAAGTGCAAAAGGGCTTATGCCCCAATTTATTGAAAAGGGCTTTGCCCCAGTTTACCGAAAAGGGCTTATGCCCCAGTTTATTGAAAAGGGCTTTGCCCCAGTTTATTGAAATGGGCTTTGCCCTAGTTATTAAAAGAGGCTAGGCCTCTAGATATATGATAAAGCAGCTATGCTGCCAGTGGTGTGTTGGTTGGGTGGGTTGAATCATTCCCCACATGGTGTGTTGGTTGGTACGGGTGGAGAGTAGCGGATGATGGGTCGAGTAGTCTCCCCAATTGGGCTTGCATTCATTCTTTCATTGACATTACTCGTGATAATGAAATGGGCCTACAGGCCATACCGTTTATAGTAAAGGCTTCGGCCCAGTGTTATGAAATATGAAATATGAAAAGGCTTCGGCCCAGTATATGTTGAGGTTGGATTTAGGCTTAGGCCCAGCAGGCTGATATTGCTTTGAGCTCTGAAAGGGGCTTGTTACACATTGAGTTTGCAAACTCACCCCCTTTCCTTAACCGTGCAGGTGAGCCTTGATTTGGGGACTTGGAGCAGGAGGGGATTCAGAGTGGCCACAGTGATCGCCTTTGGGCTTTTGAATAAGTGTTTGGTTTTCATTAAGTTTGCTTTATTTATTATTTATCTTTGGGTTGTAATAAGGCCATTTTGACTTGATTTTCTTTCTTTTCTGGGATTATTTTATTTTTAATAACTTTAAACAGGTTGATAATAAATGGGCTAGACTTAGGACCCGTTTTCAAAACAACACTTGTTTTCCAAACAACACAACGTTACTATTATCTCATTTTTCAAAGGTATCCACTTAAATAAATTTCAAATCGTTTTAACCAAGTGTGGCAATGGTTGTGGGCATGTCTAGGATTGGATCCAACCGAAGAGCTTGGTACTTAAGCAGCCTTCATGGCTCACCTCCTCTGTTACGGATTCCTACCTGGTGCCCATGTAATATCCTGATTTTGGGCCTAGTCGGAATAGCGGTTTCGTGACCATAAAATCCGAGATAGAAATAATTATTTTATGATTATTTTAAGGTCTATGATATGATTGCATGATTGTGTGAAAATTTCGTGAAGAAATTTTATGCATAAAGTGCTTAAATTGAAATTAGGGACTAAATCGAATAATTTGTAAAACTTGCATTCTAGAAGTTTCTAGTATGAAATTGTTTTGAAATATTAATTAGGAGGTCTTAAATAGCAATTTTACCAATTTCTAAGTCTATGGACAAAAATTGGACATGAATGGAATTTTTGGAAAGTTTAGTAGTAAGGGCATTTTGGTCACTTAGGGGTAAAATGAATTAAAATACAAAGTTAAAAGCCAATTTTGCTCATCTTCAACCCCATGGCCGAATATAGCAAGGAGAAACCATGGCTAGGGTTTTTCAAGCTTCCAAGCTCGATTGTAAGTCCGTTCTAGCCTCGTTTTTAATGATTTTTACGTTTTTGGAGTCCTGGTAGCTCGATTAAGCTTATGCTAGCAATAATTTAACCTAGGGTTTATATTTGGAAAAATACCCATAGGTGAAATTTGTGTATTTTGGTGTTTTATGATAGAATATGAGGTTTTAAATTATGTTAGACAACTTGTGCTACTGGGTTTTAAGCGAAAACTAGCAAAAGGGCTTAATCGGTAAAAATACCTAATAGTCATAAGTACATGTTAGAGTGAGAATTTGATGTTGCCATAGAAGGGAAAAATGATCAGCATGTCATAAAACATAAGAAAATAGGCTGAAGTTTAATTTACGAGCTTTGGAGAAAAAGTGTAAATATGCAAAAGTTTAGGGGCAAAACTGTAATTTTTCCAAAATATGATTTTGGGTCAATTTTAATAATGTGAGTCCTAATTAGACTATATTTTAAATGATAGAGCAAGGAAAACTGAAATTCGGGCTAAAATGGAAAAATACCAAGTTGTGGATGAAATGGTAAAAGTAGCCATTTTTGCATACGAGGTAAGTTCATGTGTAAATAATGTAGCATAATTGTTATTTTTAAGTTATTGATGTTAATTATATGATATGCTGATTTTTTTTATCGTGAAATGTTATGCTTTGTGGTTAATGTTGAGTAATATGCAAATTATGTTTACTACTTGATAAATATGAATTGCTACCGAGTATCGGTTCCGATATTCCATGGAAGACGGCAATGTGAGATCGAGGAAAAAAGCCCGTTTGAACCTTAGGAATAGACTAGGATAGAAGTGACATGTCACTAGGATGGTTGAGCATCCGAACTCGTTGAGTTGAGCCCGAGTTCACTTATGGATGCGAATGTCCGAACTCGTTGAGTTGAGTCCGAGTTCGTGAAATGTAACTAGGCATCCGAACTCGTTGAGTTGAGTCCGAGTTCACTTATGGATGCGAACGCCCGAGCTCGTTGAGTTGAGTCCGAGTTCACTTAGGGGCGGGTTACATGATTTCTTGATTACATATGAGGCACTTATGTGCAAATTATCCGTGTATCCGAGTTGTATTCCGATGTATTCAACGGGTGAAATTTCTAGTGAAATGAAAGAACACTTAAGATGCAAGCGACGTTTTGGTAAGTGTTGTGAAATGGACACTTTGGACAGGTATGTTCTTAACCCTCGGGTTGATAATAGATACAACAACGATAAGGTAGTAAGATGATGAATGATGTTTAGAAATATGATATATGTTTTGGTGATACCATGCTAAAGTTGTTTGGTATATTTGTATTGTTATGTTACTTGTTATTTACATATGAACTTGCTAAGCATTTATGCTTACTCCCTCCTCTTTATTTACTGTAGTTTTGAACAAGCCAGCTCGGGAATCGGGACGGGTCGAAGGTTTGATCACACTATCCAAAGGACTTTCATCTGGGTAAATGGCTTGTAAAACTTAAGTATGGCATGTATAGCAATATATTTATTTTGTGTCAATAATTTTATGATATGGCCATGATTGGTTGAGAAAATGTTTGATATTGATAAGTCATGGTGATGGTTAAATTTAGATCATGTTTGATATCATGGAAGTTTAATAGGTTATTTAGTTCATAACAACTCATGAAAAGATGAAATTTGCCTTAAAACAGAATATTGCTGCAGCAATGACATGAATTTGAAAAATCACTAAAAATGGTATAAATGGAATTAAATGATGAGAAAGTTATGAAATTGAATCTTAATGAGTCTATTTTCATATGGATAAAAAAAAGGCATATAAATTATACTTTATGAGATATTTGAAACCTTGTGAAACAGGGCCAGAGTGATTTCTGGATCCTCTATTCTGACTTTAAAAATTCATAATAAATTGTAAAAAAATAATTAGAAGTCATTCTTTATATTTACAGATTCTTTATTGAGTCTAGTTTTAAGAGAAATAGACCTCGTAGTCATTGAAATTCTGTATAGAGAGATATCTGATTTGTAATACACAGATGTCAGAGCAGTCGAACCCTGAAATAGGGGAGACTTTAACTAATAAACTGTACTAATTGGCCCAGCCAAAAATTCTAGAAAAAAATTAGTAAATAGATATATGAGTCTAGATTTAGGGAAAATTTACGGATCTTGATTTCGAGTTTCATAACTCAAGATATGATTTTTCTTGTAACTGTGACACAAGTAGCTAGAAAGCTGTGAATGTAGAAACAAAAGATTTGAAGTTCTTAATTTGATAAATTATGTTCGGTAACTCCTCAACCTCGACTCCGGCGACAGTTTCGGGCGTGGGGGCGTTATAGCCCAGCTTCCATTCACTTGGTTAGGTTAACAAAAGTCAGTTTTTAAAACACTAAAATGAAACATGAATTTTAACTCCAATGTGGCACGTCAGATTCGGCCGTAACGACTGGGCCGGGTTTGGGGTGTTACAAATCAAAAGGTCTTTAAAGGGTTGTAACGTGGCTTTGGTTAGAGGGTGTGGTCACAAGCTGAAAGAAAGGGTTAGAATCGAGACTGAATTGAAAAATTGCCTAACTAGAAAAAGTAATTAATCATCAATTGCGTACAACAGAGCTTTTCCTCAGAATATGGAATTTAGCTTAGAAAATCACTACTACTAATATGTAAACATGTTTTTTTTAAGAACAAGTCGAATTACAAAATAGAACAAAACATAGCTAAGCAACTATTCCAACTCAAATCTCGACAAAAAATATGGATCAAATTAGGGGATTTCAACAACAATGGTTTTTGGGTTAATATTGAGGGTAAATCAACGAATGGGTTGTTAGGCTCAAGGGAGATCACTAAGGGTCAATTGTGAAGGTACGCTTTTATGGAGTGAGTGGGTTAAACCTAAGTGCCTTTATCATTTTGACATATCAAATCAAATGGTGTGGTCTTGACATGCATAATCAAGCAAGTTCTAGAATAACAATTCAATACTGACGCACTTATAATGAAAGTGAGCATGAAAGAAATAATAGATGCTCTAAAGGCTCAAGATCTCATAAAAATTATGGCTTTTTGATGTTTAAACTTGTGAATTCCAACTCAAGATAATACATAAACTTAGGGAAACAATCTAAAAGTTTTTAATTCTTCAAAAATCAACTTATCATGCTTAATTCCTTAATGCCTTAAAGTTTAAACAATCAATGCATAAATGCCTATGTTTTAATTCAAGATATATCAATAAAAGTCATAAATCAATCAATATTTATCCTAAACATGATATAAGAGCTTTTCAAGAGAACAAGGCAATCATTCAGGGATTTTTCTGATATTGAAATGAATACCCCCCACACTTAAGATGTTCATTGCCCTCAATGTACAAAGATAGATAAATAGAAAAGAATGTAAAAATAAGATAGGGAGAGAAGTGAAACTTCCTGAGTGATGAATGAATTTCCTTGACTTGGAGTTTTGGAGAATAATCAGCGTAAGGGTGGAGGAGGATACTCCGGTGATGGTAGAGGTTCATTAGTCCATAAGTCCTGCACCAAAAGAATATTATATCTGGTGGTAGCTATGGTCGTGGTCGAGCAGGACATGGCAGCGTAGAGAACCTTTCCCGGTGGAGTTTTTAGTTCCTATGCGATGATGAGCTTAGGAGCTCTTTATAACTGTGACAAAATCAGGAACTTTTTAGAAATATAAGGAAGCATAATTACTTGATATGAAATAGCCAAAAGTAAAAATTGTTAAATAAAAATTATAAAACCTAATAAAAACAAGCTTAAAGAAATATAAAAAGTAGTTTTAAAATAAAAGTCAAAACATAAAAAGAAATAATAAATAAAAGTTTTTAAACATCTTCATCGCTAGATGGTTCGCGAGATGGGAGTGGCGATGAGATGTGGAAGTGCTGACAAATCTGGTGTGACAGCCCTAGTGTGACTCCAGTCGGAAAGTGGTTTCGGGACCACAAAACCGAGTCATAAAAATAATTAATTGCTATATTCTATGCTTATTATATGTGTACATGCATATGTGGAGTTTTCATTCCCTAATTTTGCCAATTGCATGAGAAATTATTGAATAGGGATCAATATGAGACATGGTGAAATATGATAGGCTAATTTAAAATGGTCTATTAGTGCATGTACCAAAAAGGGTGGTTTTGCATGTCAATTTACCCAAAAGAAGTAGAGTGGCCGGCCAAGGGGTGATGGAGCTCCACTTATTCTAATTTAATATGTTTTGCTTAGTTAACAATTAAAATAAAAAGGAATTAAAAAAAAGGAAAAAGGTGAATAAAATAAGGAGGGAAGAGGGAGTGTTCATCTTTTTTTTCTTGGCAATTGCCGTGAGTGAGGAGAAGGAAGGGAGACTTGGTTATTTGATTTTGGCTTGGAAGATGGCTAGAATGAGGTATGTATTGAATGATTCTTGAAAATCTATGCATGTTTGAGATGGTTAGTTCCAATTCTACTCATCCTATAGATTAGACTTAGGATTTTGGGGTTGAAATTCGGCCAAGAAGTTTGAAACTCTTAGTAGATGTGTTAATGTCATTAAAATGGATAGTAATGTAGGAGATGGTGAGTGGTTAATTTCTTTTAACTTGAAAGTTGAGGTTAAAATGGGTTAAGTGATTGCCGAATCTACTTTAGGGGTGGAGGATTGTGTTCATGTTATATTGAATAGGTAGAGGTTGTAATGAGGTTGAAATTGTTGAATTGTTAGTTGGGTAACAAATGAAGCAATCGGCTATATGGGATAAAAATGGGATGTTCATTTTAGTTGTTGTTTCTTTTTTTGTGAGAAATGGGTCAAGTGTTCATGAGATGAAATGTTGCGATTTGAGGAATTATAGGTGATAGTATAGATATACATATTCGGCCATCACTTGGGAGCTTATGTGATCTTGAGTATAAAATTAGCAAGGTGATTGTCGAATGTCCAAGTATGCATATGCATGTGTGATTAGATTATTGAAAGTATGGTAATTGCATAAGGTTATTAGCCGAATAGCTAAGAACACAAGGTAGCAAGATAAAAATTTTACCATGCCATTCCGTATGTCATAAAATCATTAAAATGTGAATACCAATATATGTATCAAAGCGGTTGAATGAGTTAATTTATTTGTTTAAGCTCAAGATCCTAAAGGAGAGGCGTCCAACAAGGGGAAATCGAAGATCATTGAGTAGTCGACTTAGAGTTATTTTACCCAACACAAGGTAAGTCATTAAGCATATATTTGGTATTGATTTAAATAGTCATAATGTCTATGTAATTATGTCGAATGAAATGATAAATATATATATACACGTATGCATGGGGTGATGAAAGTATTGAATGAAAAAGAAAAGAGGTGAGGTGTATTGAGATGTTGATTTCAGCACTAAGTGTGCGGGTATAAACAATTATGATCATGAGATTGGCACTAAGTGTGTGGGTTTAAATTGCATAGCACTAAGTGTGCAAGTTTGATTATATAGCACTAAGTGTGCGAGTTTGATTATGTAAGCACTAAGTGTGCGAGTTTGATTATATAACACTAAGTGTGCGGACTTACTATATGTTTTTGAAGCACTATTGACACTAAGTGTGCGACCTTATTGAGTTGGTCACGGACAGTGGACGAGTAAGTGTCTTGAGTTCGTGGCTAATAGACGTTATGTTTATATTTGGAATTCTTGCTTGATAAGTTTTGAACCTATGTGATAATTATACTTGAAGTGACGTACATGAGATTCATCGTGGAATAGAGGGAATGTTATTTAGTTGCATGAATGTAACGAGAATGAAAGCATCCATGTAAAATGCCTCAAATACCATGTTGAGTAGCATATGAAAAATTGATGTAGTACTTTGAATGATATTGAGCCGAAAGGTCTAAGGAACCATGGCATAGTTGGTATGGGTGGAGAGAATTAACCCCTTTTCACTTGTTTTCTCATGTGATAATTTATTAATGGATGATTATGTAATGCTTATGACTTACTGAGTTATATACTCACTCGGTGTTTGCTTGTCACCTACTTTAGGTTTCTTGGACTCGTCTTTTTGCGTGCTTGGGACTGTCATCGAAGTCATCACACCAGCT
This sequence comes from Gossypium hirsutum, assembly GCF_007990345.1. Taxonomy (NCBI): domain Eukaryota; kingdom Viridiplantae; phylum Streptophyta; class Magnoliopsida; order Malvales; family Malvaceae; genus Gossypium; species Gossypium hirsutum. The sequence goes on along the minus strand of NC_053425.1, from coordinate 78,439,279 downwards.
AGCAAGTTTTGGTACTTTCTTCTTAGTCGGTCTAGGAGAACATTTCGGCATGTATAGGCTATTATGTTGTGTTTGAACTTTGGTATGTAAACTTTCAACCATGCGAAAATGGCATAAATGTTAATTTGGACTTTGGGTCCTATGATATTTAGTTATAAATCTTAGTAAATGGGTTTTATAATGTGGTCATGACTGATATTGGGCCAATTCGGTTTTGGTTGAATAATAGTTGAGGCCTATTCGATTTTTATGCCATATGTCATGGTTGATTATTTTTGGTGCTAAAATTCATGATATGGCAATAGTGTAGTAGGGAGATGTTTGACAATGATTAGCCTTCGGCATGGCTAGTCATGATCATAATTTGTGATATGTATGATGAATTATTAGTTAGATCAAGGAGAAATCACGAAATAGGCATAGTTGCTTTAGTAACAGATGCTGCCAGCAGCAGTGATGTGAGATTGAAAAATCACTAAAAATAGTAGGAATGGAATTAAATAATGAATAAATTATGTAATCGAAGCTCGATGAGTCTATTTTCATATGGAAGAAACGAAATGACCATATGAGCTGTATGTTAGGATATAATTAAACTCTTGTGAAACAGGGCCAGAGCAATTTCTGGATCCCCTGTTCCGATTTTAGAAATTCACCATAAATTAATCAGAGATAATTAGAAGTCATGCCTTATATGTATAGATTCCCTTGTGAGTATATTCTCATTAGAAACAAACGACATAAGTATTGAAGCTCTGTAAAGGGAGATATCTAAGTCGTAATGCACAAAAGTCAGAGTAGTCGAACCCAGGAACAGGGACGACTTTAACTAATAAACTGTACCAATTGGACCTGCCAAAAATTCTAAAAAAATTCTACCATATAGATATATGAGTCTAGTTCTGGAAAAAATTTACGGAACTGGATTTCGAGTTTCAGAACTCAAGATATGATTTTTAAAGTGACTAGTACGCAGATTGGCAGCTTGTCTGGGAAATTTTTAATAAGTGGTTTGAAGTCTGTAACACCTCGTGTTCGACTCCGGCGACGGTCTCGGGTTCGGGGTGTTACAATTTAATTGGTATCAGAGCTATGGTTTAGTCAGTTCTAGGACTACCGTAGCGCGTATGAGTCTAGCTATACATGCCTTAATGTTAATGTTTAAATGTGTGATGACTTCTGACGGTTAAAATTTTTTGTTTTGATTAGTAAATGGATCCCGGTGTGGAGAGAACCTTAGCGGATGACGTTGAAAGTGTAGCGGCTGCTCCTACGCAAGGAATGCCTCCTGTTGAACCTCATTCATCTGCGAATAATCAAGGTGAGGGGGCAAAACAAGCCTTCTTCACCATGATGAATGAGTGGGTCGCGCAATATGCCCGAACCAATCCGGCTGTCCAACCATTCCCGAATTTGAATAATCCACCCCAAGAGCCCGTAATGCCATCAGTTACTGATCCTGTGAGGCTGAGTAAGCCACCTATAGACTTGATTAGGAAGCGCGGGGCGAGGAGTTCAAGGCCATAGTTACTGATGATGTCGAAAGGGCCGAGTTCTGGCTCGATAATACCATTCGGGTGTTTGATGAACTGTCATGTACACCCGATGAATGTCTAAAGTGTGATGTATCCTTGTTGCGAGACTCAGCCTACTATTGGTGGAGGACCTTGATTTCCATAGTCCCAAACGAACGAGTTACTTGGGATTTCTTTCAAACGGAATTTTGAAAGAAATATATTAGTCAACGGTTCATCGATCAAAAATGTAAGGAATTCTTGGAACTCAAGCAAGGCCGTATGACAGTATCTGAATACGAACATGAGTTCGTAAGACTCATTCGGTATGCCCGGGAGTGTGTAGCTGATGAGGTTGCTATGTGCAAAAGATTTGAAGAAGGATTGAATGAAGATTTAAAGCTACTAGTGGGTATTTTGGAGATAAAGGAGTTCGTAACACTAGTCGAAATAGCCTGCAAGGCGGAAGAACTTGGAAAGGAGAAGAAGAAGGCTGAATTTGAAGCTAGAGACTATCGTAAAAGATCGACGGGTAAAGCTCCGTTCTCAGCTGTAAAGAAGTTCAGGGAGGACACTAATAAGTCGAGGACGACTGCGGGAATTTCCATCAGAGCACGACCATCAACGGACTCCCGAGCTACTTCGGTAGCTAGTGTGGGCAATAATCGTCAAGAGAAACCTGAATGTCCCCAATGCGGAAGATGACACCTAGGTGAATGTTGGGGTAAGTCTACTAACAGGGCCTGTTACGGATGCGGTTCGAAGGACCACTTCATTAGAGATTGCACGGAGCTTGATGAGAAGAATAAGATGCAAGGTGCAAGACCTAGTGGAATGATAGCTAGAGGTAGACCACCGAGAATTTCAGGGGGTAGGGGTGGTAGTCAGAGAGGGGCCTCTGATACGGCTGTTCGAGCCGAGACCCGTACTCCTGCTAGAGCATATGCCATTCGCGCATGAAAGGAGGCATCCTCCCCTGACGTCATCACTGGTACTTTCACTCTCTTTGATACTAATGTGATTGCATTGATTGACCCTGGCTCTACTCATTCATATGTATGTGAAACCTTAGCATCCAGTAAGACTCTACCTGTTGAGTCTACTGAGTTCGTAATTCGAGTGTCAAACCCTTTGGGTCAATACATACTTGTTGATAAAGTGTGTAAGAGATGCCCTCTAATAATCCGAGAATCCTGTTTTCCGGCCGATTTGATGCTTTTGCCGTTTGACGAATTTGATGTTATTCTTGGTATGGATTGGTTGACCGTACATGATGTAGTAGTGAACTGCAAAAGAAAAACCATCGATTAGAGGAGTGCAAATGATGAGGTAGTCCGAGTTGAGTCTACCGATTTGAAGGGGGTGTCAACGATAATATCTTCAATGACCGCTCAGAGATATGTGAAAAAGGGGTGTGAAACATACCTTGCGTATGTATTTGATAGCAAAGAGACGGAAAGGAAACTTGAATTAGTACCAGTGGTTTGTGAGTATTCAGATGTTTTTCCTGAGGAGTTACCGGGGTTGCCACCGGTTCGAGAGGTGGAATTCGGCATCGAGATTGTACCTGGTACCAGTCAATCTCAATAGCCCCGTATCGTATGGCATTAACGGAATTAAAGGTATTGAAAGTTCAATTGCAAGAATTGATGGATAGAGGTTTCGCTCGACCGAGTTTTTCTCCATGGGGCGCACCCGATTGTTTGTGAAAAAGAAGGATGGAACCATGAGATTGTGCATCGACTATCGTCAGTTGAATAAAGTGACCATAAAGAATAAATACCCGTTGCCACGTATTGATGATTTGTTTGATCAATTAAAGGGAGCCTCAGTATTTTCCAAGATAGATTTGAGATCTGGTTATTATCAGTTGAGGGTTCGAGACTCGGACATACCCAAAACCACTTTTAGAACGAGGTACGGTCACTACGAATTCTTAGTGATGCCGTTTGGGCTCACTAATGCCCCTGCGGTATTTATGGATTTAATGAATCGAGTATTCAGGCCATACTTGGATCGATTTGTGGTTGCGTTTATTGATGATATTTTAGTTTATTCACAAGGTGAAGCCGAACACGCCGAGCATTTGAGGTTAGTATTACAGATTTTTCGAGACAAGCTGTTATACGCAAAATTCAGTAAATGTGAATTTTGGTTGAGAGAGGTTAGCTTTTTGGGGCACGTGGTGTCCGCATCGGGTGTTAGAGTGGATCTGAACAAAATTTTGGCCATACTCGATTGGAAACCTCCGAGGAATATTACTGAAGTTAGGAGCTTTTTGGGACTTGCCAGATACTACCGACGGTTTGTAAGGGGTTTCTCGATGATAGCTGCACCGTTGACGAAACTACTCCAAAAAGATGTTGAGTTTGAATGGACAGAAAACTGTCAGAAGAGTTTCGATCGACTAAAGACCTGTTTAACCGAAGCTCCAGTGCTAGTACAACCGGAGTCCGGCAAAGAGTTTGTCATTTATAGTGATGCATCCTTACTTGGGCTAGGTTGTGTGTTGATGCAAGAAGGTCGAGTTGTGGCTTACGCGTCGAGACAATTAAAGCCGCATGAGAGAAACTATCCGACCCACGATCTTGAATTAGCAGCCATAGTGTTCGCCTTGAAAATATGGCGACATTACTTGTTGGAGAAAGGTGTCATATTTATTCGGACCACAAGAGTCTAAAATATCTGATGACTCAAAGAGATCTAAATCTACGACAAAGACGTTGGCTTGAGTTGTTGAAGGACTACGAACTTGTTATTGATTATCACCCGGGAAAGGCTAACGTGGTTGCCGATGCTTTAAGTCGGAAAGCACTGTTTGCTTTGAGAGCGGTGAATGCTCACTTATCCGTCTCACCCGATGGGGTGCTAGTAGCTGAATTAGAGGCCAAACCATTATTGATTCGTCAAATACTTGAATCCCAGAAAGTCGATGCTGAATTGGTCACTAAACGAGCTGAACGTGCTTCGAATAAGGAATCGGAGTTCCGGATTGACGACAATGATTGCTTGACGTCCAGAGGTCGATTATGTGTTCCAAGAAATTCGGAACTTATTTCGATGATTTTGAACGAGGCTCATAGTAGTCGAATGTCAGTCCACCCGGGTAGTACTAAAATGTACAATGACCTGAAACGCCAATTTTGGTGGCCCGGTATGAAACGAGACATTTCTGAATTTGTTTCAAGGTGTTTGATATGTCAACAAGTGAAAGCGGAACATCAAGTACCATCGGGATTACTTCAGCCAATCACCCGAATGGAAATGGGATCGAATAACAATGGACTTTGTATCTGGGTTACCGTTGACTCAGAGTAAGAAAGACTCGGTCTGGGTCATTGTTGATAGATTGACCAAGTCTGCTCATTTTATCCCTGTCCGTACGGATTTTTCGCTCGATAAATTGGCAGAATTATATGTCTCCCAAATAGTTCGGTTGCATGGGGTACCTATTTCCATCGTGTCGGATAGAGACCCAAGATTTACCTCGCGATTTTGGAAGAAATTACAAGAAGCATTGGGTACCAAGATGCACTTTAGCACCGCATTCCATCCTCAGACCGATGGCCAATCTGAGCGGATAATTCAGATACTCGAGGATATGTTGAGATGTTGTGTTTTAGAGTTTTGTGGTTCATGGGAAAGATATCTGCCTTTGATCGAATTCGCTTACAACAATAGTTTTCAGTCAAGCATTAAGATGGCACCTTACGAGGCTTTATACGGTCGTAAATGCCGTACCCCATTATTTTGGACTGAACTTAGTGAAAGTAAGATCTTGGGTTGATTTGATTAAGGATGCCGAGCAGAAAGTCCGAGTAATTCGCGAAAGTTTGAAAGCCGCTTCGGATCGTCAAAAGTCGTATGCGGATTTGAAAAGAAAAGACATTGAATATCAGGTTGGAGACAAAGTATTTCTCAAAGTTTCACCCTGGAAGAAGGTGCTTAGATTTGGTCGTAAGGGCAAATTGAGTCCGAGGTTCATCGGTCCGTATGAAGTATCCGAACGAGTTGGACCAGTTGCATACCGATTAATTTTGCCCCCTGAGCTCGAAAAGATTCACAACGTTTTTCATGTCTCGATGCTTCGACGATATAGGTCCGATCTATCGCACGTAATCACTCCACCTGAGATCGAGATTCAGCCTAATTTGAGTTATGAAGAAGAGCCGGTTCGTATTTTGATGCGTGAAGTAAAAGAGTTGCGAAATAAGAAAATCCCATTAGTAAAGGTGTTGTGGCATAAACACGGAATCGAAGAAGCCACTTGGGAACTTGAGGACTCTATGAAGGATCGATATCCTAAATTGTTCACTGGTAAGATTTTCAGGGATGAAAATTCCTTATGTGGGGGAGAGTTGTGACAGCCCTAATGTGACCCCAGTCGGAAAGTGGTTTCGGGACCACAAAACCGAGTCATAAAAATAATTAATTGCTATATTCTATGCTTATTATATGTGTACATGCATATGTGGAGGTTTCATTCCCTAATTTTGCCAATTGCATGAGAAATTATTGAATAGGGATCAATATGAGACATGGTGAAATATGATAGGCTAATTTAAAATGGTCTATTAGTGCATGTACCAAAAAGGGTGGTTTTGCATGTCAATTTACCCAAAAGAAGTAGAGTGGCCGGCCAAGGGGTGATGGAGCTCCACTTATTCTAATTTAATATGTTTTGTTTAGTTAACAATTAAAATAAAAAGGAATTAAAAAAAGGAAAAAGGTGAATAAAATAAGGAGGGAAGAGGGAGTGTTCATCTTTTTTTCTTGGCAATTGCCGTGAGTGAGGAGAAGGAAGGGAGACTTGGTTATTTGATTTTGGCTTGGAAGATGGCTAGAATGAGGTATGTATTGAATGATTCTTGAAAATATATGCATGTTTGAGATGGTTAGTGTAACACCCCGAACCCGAGACCGACACCGGAGTCGAACACGAGGTGTTAACAGACTTTAAACCCCTTATAAAAAAATTTCCCAGACACTGCCAATCTGTGTACTAGTCGCTTTAAAAATCATATCTTGAGTTTCACAACTCAAAAATCAGTTTCGTGATTTTTCCCTGAAACTAGACTCATATTCCCATCTACATATTTTTTTCTAGAATTTTTGGTGGGGCCAATTAGTACAGTTTATTAGTCAAAGTCTCCCATGTTACAGGGATCGACTACCCTGACCTTTGCGCATTACGACTTGAATATCTCCTTGTACAGGGCTCCAATACTGATGCCGTTTGTTTCTATAGAAACTAGACTCAGAGAGGAATCTATACATATATGGTATGACGCCTAATTATCTCTGGTTAATTTATAATGAATTTCCAAAGTCGTAACAGGGAATCCAGAAACCGTTCTGGCCCTGTCTCACGAGAACCTGAATATCTCTTAACATACTGTCCGTATGATTGTTTCGTTACTTTCCTATGAAAGTAGATTCATCAAGGTTTGTTTACATAATTTATTCACTATTTAATTCCATTCTTACTATTTTTAGTGATTTTCCAAATCTACATCACTGCTGCTGTCAGCATCTGCCTTTAAGGTAGACTTTACCTATTTCATGGTTTCCATGATTCAACTAGCCCTTTTTGCATAAATAGCACAATTTATGAAAGTGATTAACCATCCCCGTGGCCAATCCTTGTCAAGCATATCCACACCAAATGATTATAACATTATACTCAAACACATATAAGCCATTTTCGCATGGCTATCCAAAATTTATACAAGTCCAAAGGGTCCACGACCCACAACAAACGGGTAGTCCTATACATGCCATTTCGAAGTTCAACCAAAATTGTACCAAAAGGGGGGGCTTTGATAGTGTGGGCGACTTTGACTTCAAGATCCCGAGTCCGATAGCTGGAGAACCAAATCTATAAAACAGAGGAGCAATGAAACGGAGTAAGCAATTTATGCTTAGTAAGTTTTGAGCAAGGAATTCCAGCACAACAAAAGTATAGCATTCATATAGCTAAACGGATAATTTCATATGCACAAATTTACGATATCGTACTTGCTTCACATTATCAACCCTTATGTACATACACAAAAGATCAACTCAGCCAAAGGCCGGTAGCTCGTTTATCAACTGAGCGAATACTTATTTGTAAGGGCTCAACTAAATTCAAGCACATACGAAACATACCTCAATGTTGGGATGTTTCGAGAGTATTAACTGGAATTTTACAGCAAGTTCATTCATTCCCAAATCACGTACCTTCGGAATTTAACCGGATATAGCTCCTCATTCAAATGCCTTCGGGACATAGCCCGGTTATAGTAATTCGCACAAATGCCTTTGGGACTTAACCCGGATTTAGTAACTCGCACAAATGCCTTCGGGCTTAGCCCGGAATTAGTATCTCGCACAAATGCCTTCGGGCTTAGCCCGGAATTAGTATCTCGCACAAATGCCTTCGGATCTTAGTCCGGATATTGTCACTTAGCACAAGCCTTCGGGACTTAGCCCGGACATCATTCAAATAACCATGCACATTTAACAATAAATCATGGCCCATTCGTATTTCATTTTCGTTAGCAAAACTCAAACACAAGACATTTATCATTCTTGCAAATTCGGCTCAATAGCCACACAAAGAGCATGATTTTAATTTGCTTAAAACATGATCTAATCACATCATAATTTAAGCTCTCTTACTCAAGAACTTACCTCGGGTGTTGTCGAACGATTCCGATAGCTATTCTTTTCCTTCCCTTTATCGGATTTAGTTCCCCTTTGCTCTTGAGCTTAATTAAACAAATAAATTGATTTAATCATTTGAGCATCGAAAAGAGGAACACAAGGCACTTAGCCCATATTTATACATTAGACATTAAAGTCACATATGTACGGAATCATGAATCAAACTCAACATTTTAGCTAATTTTTCCCCCTTGGCCGAATATGCATGTCTATTTTGGGGCCGATTTCAACACTTAATACATTCTACAAGTATGGTCACTTGTATTGACTAAACACCCTTTTGTTTCAAGTTCAAAACTTGGCTAATACACACATATACACACTAGTAAAGCATCCTCTCCCTTTCCATCAATTTAACACATGCATTGCTCATTAACATGCAAAAGTTATATTCGGCCTTAGCACACAACTTGCTAGCCGATTCTTCTCCATTTAGCAACCAATGCACATATGTGCTCACTCAAAAATGCTAAAAAGGAGGTTCAAGAATCATCAAGCCACCATCACATGCATCATTAACAAGCTTCATATTTAGCATGCAATGGCATTAACACAAACTCCACCTAGGCCGAATCTTAACTCATCCTCATGCCTCATCACCACAACATCAAACATCAACCAAGAATGATGCATCCATGGCCGAGTGTCATTTCCATCACATAGCAAGATTTAGACCATGGGCTAGGTAGAACTCAAGCTAACAACTAAAACATGCATGCATCTCATGGAACATCATTAAACATACCTTAGCCTAGCTACATGCATGGCCGGACCTCTTCAACCTTTCTTCTTCCTTCCTCCTTAAAATTTTTGGCCAAGGATGAACCAAAGGATGAGCATTTTTTTTTCTTTGTTTTTTTCTTTCTAGTTTCGGCTAAATGAAGATGAGAAAGGATGAACAAAAATTTTCTCCTTTCTTTTCTTTAGCTCACGGCAATGGGGGGTGGAAAACAACTACACACATTTTTTTTTTGTATTCATCATACTCCTTTTCATTATTTTATGCCCATGCCCCTTATTTTATTTTTTTCCTACATACCTCACTAGGCCAACATGTTCCCAACATGTTTCCACCCATAGCATGGCCAACCACTAGCTCAAATTTTGGGTAATTTGACATGCAAACCCATCATTTTCACAACATGCATTAATAGACCATTTTAAATTAGCCTATCATATTTTCACCATGTCTCATATCAATCCCTATTTAATAATTTCTCATGCAATTGGCAAAATTGGAGAATGAAACTTCCACATACTCATGTACACACATAATAAGCATAGAATATGGAAATCAATTATTTTTATGACTCGGTTTTGTGGTCCCGAAACCACTTCCCGACTAGGGTCAATTTTGGGTTGTCACAACTCTCCCCCACTTAAGAAATTTTCGTCCCCGAAAATCTTACCGGTAAATAGGTTTGGGTATCATTCTTTCATCGAGCTCTCGGTTTCCCAAGTAGCTTCCTCGATCCCGTGTTTGAGCCATAACACCTTCACTAACGGAACCCTTTTGTTTCGCAACTCCTTCACTTCACGAGCTAGGATATGCATCGGCTCTTCTTCATAACTCATATCAGCTTGAATTTCAACCTCTGATGGGCTAATTATGTGCGATGGATCAGATCGATAGCGTCGAAGCATCGAAACATGAAAGACGTCGTGAATCTTTTCAAGCTCAGGGGGCAAAATCAATCTATACGCAACCGGACCAACTCGTTCGGAGATTTCGTACGGCCCAATGAATCTCGGGCTCAACGTGCCCTTACGGCCAAACCTGAGTACCTTTTTCCAAGGCGAAACTTTAAGGAACACTTTATCTCCCACCTGATATTCAATGTCCTTTCGTTTCAAATCCGCATACGATTTTTGACGATTTGTGGCTGCTTTCAGACTTTCACGGATTACCTTTACTTTCTGTTCAGCATCCTTAATCAAATCAACTCCGAAAATTTTACTTTCACCGAGCTCGGTCCAAAACAACGGTGTACGGCATTTACGACCGTACAAAGCCTCGTAAGGTGCCATCTTAATACTTGATTGAAAACTATTATTGTAAGCGAATTCAATCAAAGGTAAATACCGTTCCCATGAACCACTGAACTTGAGGATGCAACATCTCAACATATCCTCAAGTATCTGAATTATCCGCTCAGATTGACCATCGGTTTGGGGATGAAAAGCAGTGCTAAAATGCAGCTTGGTACCCAAAGCTTCTTGCAATTTCCTCCAAAATCGCGAGGTGAATCTCGGATCTCTATCCGACACGATAGAAATAGGTACCCCGTGTAATCTCACAATCTGAGAAACGTACAATTCAACTAGTCTATCCAATGAAAAATCCATACACACGGGGATAAAGTGAGCCGACTTAGTCAGTCTATCAACAACAACCCAAATCGCATCCTTCTTACTTGTTGACAATGGCAGTCCAGACACAAAGTCCATTGTGACTCGATCCCATTTCCACTCGGGTATCATGATCGGCTGAAGTAATCCTGAAGGCACTTGATGTTCCGCTTTCACTTGTTGACATATTAAACATCTCGAAACAAAGTCGGAGATGTCTCGTTTCATACCATGCCACCAAAACCAACGTTTCAAATCGTTGTACATTTTCGTACTCCCCGGGTGACTTGACATTCGGCTACAATGGGCTTCGTTCAGAATCATCGAAATGAGTTCCGAACTCCTTGGAATACACAAATGACTTTTGAACCTCAAACAATCATCATCCTCAATTTGAAACTCCGATTCCTTGTTCGGAGCACACTCAGCCCGTTTTGCAACCAATTCATCATCAACTTTCTGGGCTTCACGAATTTGATGAATCAATAATGGTTTGACTTTTAATTCAGCTATTAACACATTGTCGGGTAGAACAGACAAGTGCACATTCATCGCTCGTAAAGCAAACAATGATTTCCGGCTTAAGGCGTCCGCAACCATATTAGCTTTTCCCGGGTGGTAATCAATGACAAGCTCGTAATCTTTCAACAACTCAAGCCAACGTCTTTGTCGCAGATTTAAGTCTCTTTGAGTCATCAAATTTTTGAGACTTTTGTGATCCGAAAATACATGGCACTTCTCACCAAATAAGTAATGTCGCCATATTTTTAAAGCAAATACGATGGCAGCTAGTTCAAGATCATGGGTCGGATAATTTTTCTCATGTGGCTTTAATTGTCTCGACGCATAGGCCACCACTCGAACTTCTTGCATCAATACGCAACCCAACCCAAGTAGGGATGCGTCACTATAAATGACAAACTCTTTGCCTGATTCGGGTTGCACTAAAATTGGAGCTTCAGTCAAATAAGTTTTTAGTTGATCAAAACTTTTCTGACATTTCTCCGTCCATTCGAACTTAACATCCTTTTGAAGTAGCTTCGTCATTGGTGTGGCTATCATCGAGAAACCTTTGACAAATCGTCGGTAATAACCGGCGAGTCCCAGGAAGCTCCGAACTTCGGTAATATTTCTTGGAGGCTTCCAGTTAAGTATGGCTGAAATTTTGCTCAGGTCAGCTCGAATACCCAATGCGGATACCACATGACCCAAGAAGCTAACCTCTCTTAACCAGAACTCACACTTACTGAACTTAACATATAACTGCTTATCCCGCAAAATTTGCAACACTAGCCTCAGATGCTCAGCATGTTCGGTCTCATCTCTTGAATAGACCAAGATGTCATCAATGAACACAACTACGAACCGATCCAAATATGGTCTGAAGATCCGATTCATCAAATCCATAAATACCGCAGGGGCATTTGTGAGCCCAAACGGCATCACTAAGAACTCATAGTGACCATATCCCGTTCTGAAAGCAGTTTTGGGTATGTCCGAATCTCGAATTCGCAACTGATAATAGCCCGATCTCAAATCTATTTTTGAGAACATTGAGGCTCCCTTCAGTTGGTCGAACAAATCATCGATACGCGGTAACGGATATTTGTTCTTTATCGTCACTTTATTCAGTTGACGATAGTCAATGCACAACCTCATGGTTCCGTCCTTCTTTTTCACGAACAATACTGGTGCACCCCAAGGTGAGAAACTTGGTCGAGCAAAACCTCTATCCGTCAATTCTTGCAACTGAGCTTTCAACTCTTTTAACTCGGTTGGTGCCATACGATACGGAGCTATCGAAATCGGCATAATCCCAGGTACAAGCTCAATACCAAACTCTACCTCCCGAACAGGTGGTAAACCCGGTAATCCTTCAGGAAAAACATCCGGGTATTCACAAACCACCGGCACAGATTCGGGTTTCTTGTCTAATTCTTTGTCATCCATTACATACGCAAGGTATGCTTCGCACCCTTTTCTTACATATTTCTGGGCCAACATTGCTGATATTACAGCTGGCATCCCCTCCAAGTCCGTAGACTCAACTCGGATTACTTCGTTATTTGCGCACCTCAAATCAATAGTCTTGCTTTTGCAATTCACAACCGCATCATGCGCGGTCAACCAATCCAAGCCAAGAATAACATCAAATTCATCAAACGGCAAAAGCATCAAGTCCGCCGGAAAACAGGAACCTCGAATTTCTAGGGGACATTTCTTACACACTTTGTCGACAAGCACGTAACGACCCAAGGGATTTGACACCCGAATTACGAACTCAGTAGACTCAATAGGTAAAGTCTTACTGGATGCTAAGGTTTCACATATGTAAGAATGAGTAGAACCGGGGTCAATCAAAGCAATTACATTAGTATCAAAGAGAGTAAAAGTACCGGTAATAACATCAGGCGAAGAAGCATCCTCGCGGGCACGTATAGCATAAGCTCTAGCAGGCGCACGAGCCTCGGATCTGGTCGTAGCATCTCTAGATCCTCTCTGACCACCACTAGCATTGCCCGTATTTCCAGATGGTCTACCTCGAGCAGTGGTAGCACCCGGTTTCCCACTCTGATTTTCATTCTGTTCAAACAACCTCGGGCAATCTTTAATGAAGTGGTCAACTGATCCGCACTTGTAACAGGAGCGGTCAGGGAATCTACAACTCCCCGAATGCCATTTACCGCAATATCGACATTTCGTTCTATCTCGACGTTCATTCCCAACAATGGCGACCAAAGTGCCTCGTGTACCCACAGGGGGTCGATCACGATCTCGTCTAAAAAGGCCCGAAGTGCCTCTAAACTGGCCCGCATCATCTCGAAATTTCTTCGATGCCTGTTGAAGAGACTTTCCCGAAGATCTTTTACGAAACTCTCCAGTTCCCACATCAACTTTTTGTTTTTCTTTTCTAAGCTCTTCGGCTTTACAAGCTCGCTCGACCAGTACTACGAACTCTCGTATTTCAAGAACGCCAACGAACATTTTTATATCTTCATTCAGCCCATCCTCGAAGCGTTTACACATGATAGCCTCGGACGAAACACATTCCCGAGCGTATCTACTAAGTCTAACAAATTTTCGCTCGTAATCAGTAACTGACATGGAACCTTGCTTAAGCTCAAGAAATTCCTTCCGTTTTTGATCAACAAATCTCTGACTGATATACTTTTTCCGAAACTCAGTTTGGAAAAACTCCCAAGTTACTTGCTCTCGGGGCACAACAGAAGTCAGAGTACTCCACCAATAATAGGCAGAATCACGTAGCAAGGAGATAGTACACTTTAGGCATTCATCGGGTGTACAAGATAGCTCATCGAGTACCCGGATAGTGTTGTCCAACCAAAATTCAGATTGCTCGGCATCGTCGCTATCCGTAGCTTTAAATTCAGTAGCCCCATGTTTTCGGATTCTGTCAACTGGGGGCTTATTTGACCTTATTTGGTCAGTTACCGGAGGTATTGTAGGTGCGGGGGTGGTATTAGTTGGGAATGGAGGTTGTGGGACAGCCGTATTAGTTCGAATGTATTGGTTGAACCAATCATTCATCACGCTATAGAAAGCTTGTCTAGCTTCATCATTCGGGTTACTAGCATTAGGTTGAGAGTCCGCCGGCGCTGTCCCTTGTGCGGGAGCAGGCGCTACACTCTCAAGATCATCAGCTACCTCTCGGTTGGGATCGGGATCCATTACTATAAATAAACACATTTACAATTGTCAGAAATCACCACACTATCAAGTAATCACATAAAATGGCATGTATAGCTAGACCCAACGCATTACGGTAGTCCTAGAATTGACTAAACCGTAGCTCTGATACCAATCAAATGTAACACCCTGAACCCGAGACCGACACCGGAGTCGAACACGAGGTGTTAACAGACTTTAAACCCCTTATAAAAAAATTTCCCAGACACTGCCAATCTGCGTACTAGTCGCTTTAAAAATCATATCTTGAGTGTCACAACTCGAAAATCAATTTCGTGATTTTTCCCTGAAACTAGACTCATATGCCCATCTACATCTTTTTTTCTAGAATTTTTGGTTGGGCCAATTAGTACAGTTTATTAGTCAAAGTCTCCCATGTTACAGGGATCGACTACCCTGACCTTTGCGCATTACGACTTGGATATCTCCTTGTACAGGGCTCCAATACTGATGCCGTTTGTTTCTATAGAAACTAGACTCAGAAAGGAATCTATACAGATATGGTATGACTCCTAATTATCTCTGGTTAATTTATAATGAATTTCCAAAATCGGAACAGGGAATCCAGAAACCGTTCTGGCCCTGTCTAACGAGAACCTGAATATCTCTTAACATACTGTCCGTATGATTGTTTCGTTACTTTCCTATGAAAGTAGATTCATCAAGGTTTTTTTACATAATTTATTAACTATTTAATTCCATTCCTACTATTTTTAGTGATTTTCCAAATCTACATCACTGCTGCTGTCAGCATCTGCCTTTAAGGTAGACTTTACCTATTTCATGGTTTCCATGATTCAACTAGCCCTTTTTGCATAAATAGCACAATTTATGAAAGTGATTAACCATCCCCGTGGCCAATCCTTATCAAGCATATCCACACAAAATGATTATAACATTATACTCAAACACATATAAGCCATTTTCGCATGGCTATCCAAAATTTATACAAGTCCAAAGGGTCCACGACCCACAACAAACGGGTAGTCCTATACATGCCATTTCGAAGTTCAACCAAAATTGTACCAAAAGGGGGGGCTTTGATAGTGTGGGCGACTTTGACTTCAAGATCCCGAGTCCGATAGCTGGAGAACCAAATCTATAAAACAGAGGAGCAATGAAACGGAGTAAGCAATTTATGCTTAGTAAGTTTTGAGCAAGGAATTCCAGCACAACAAAAGTATAGCATTCATATAGCTAAACGGATAATTTCATATGCACAAATTTACGATATCGTACTTGCTTCACATTATCAACCCTTATGTACATACACAAAAGATCAACTCAGCCAAAGGCCGGTAGCTCGTTTATCAACTGAGCGAATACTTATTTGTAAGGGCTCAACTAAATTCAAGCACATACGAAACATACCTCAATGTTGGGATGTTTCGAGAGTATTAACTGGAATTTTACAGCAAGTTCATTCATTCCCAAATCACGTACCTTCGGAATTTAACCGGATATAGCTCCTCGTTCAAATGCCTTCGGGACATAGCCCGGTTATAGTAATTCGCACAAATGCCTTCGGGACTTAACCCGGATTTAGTAACTCGCACAAATGCCTTCGGGCTTAGCCCGGAATTAGTATCTCGTACAAATGCCTTCGGGCTTAGCCCGGAATTAGTATCTCGCACAAATGCCTTCGGGCTTAGCCCGGAATTAGTATCTCGCACAAATGCCTTCGGATCTTAGTCCGGATATTGTCACTTAGCACAAGCCTTCGGGACTTAGCCCGGACATCATTCAAATAACCATGCACATTTAACAATAAATCATGGCCCATTCGTATTTCATTTTCGTTAGCAAAACTCAAACACAAGACATTTATCATTCTTGCAAATTCGGCTCAATAGCCACACAAAGAGCATGATTTTAATTTGCTTAAAACATGATCTAATCACATCATAATTTAAGCTCTCTTACTCAAGAACTTACCTCGGGTGTTGTCGAACGATTCCGATAGCTATTCGACCACTTTTTCCTTCCCTTTATCGGATTTAGTTCCCCTTTGCTCTTGAGCTTAATTAAACAAATAAATTGATTTAATCATTTGAGCATCGAAAAGAGGAACACAAGGCACTTAGCCCATATTTATACATTAGACATTAAAGTCACATATGTACGGAATCATGAATCAAACTCAACATTTTAGCTAATTTTTCCCCCTTGGCCGAATATGCATGTCTATTTTGGGGCCGATTTCAACACTTAATACATTCTACAAGTATGGTCACTTGTATTGACTAAACACCCTTTTGTTTCAAGTTCAAAACTTGGCTAATACACACATATACACACTAGTAAAGCATCCTCTCCCTTTCCATCAATTTAACACATGCATTGCTCATTAACATGCAAAAGTTATATTCGGCCTTAGCACACAACTTGCTAGCCGATTCTTCTCCATTTAGCAACCAATGCACATATGTGCTCACTCAAAAATGCTAAAAAGGAGGTTCAAGAATCATCAAGCCACCATCACATGCATCATTAACAAGCTTCATATTTAGCATGCAATGGCATTAACACAAACTCCACCTAGGCCGAATCTTAACTCATCCTCATGCCTCATCACCACAACATCAAACATCAACCAAGAATGATGCATCCATGGCCGAGTGTCATTTCCATCACATAGCAAGATTTAGACCATGGGCTAGGTAGAACTCAAGCTAACAACTAAAACATGCATGCATCTCATGGAACATCATCAAACATACCTTAGCCTAGCTACATGCATGGCCGAACCTCTTCAACCTTTCTTCTTCCTTCCTCCTTAAAATTTTTGGCCAAGGATGAACCAAAGGATGAGCATTTTTTTTTCTTTGTTTTTTTCTTTCTAGTTTCGGCTAAATGAAGATGAGAAAGGATGAACAAAAATTTTCTCCTTTCTTTTCTTTAGCTCACGGCAATGGCGGGGTGGAAAACAACTACACACATTTTTTTTTGTATTCATCATACTCCTTTTCATTATTTTATGCCCATGCCCCTTATTTTATTTTTTTCCTACATACCTCACTAGGCCAACATGTTCCCAACATGTTTCCACCCATAGCATGGCCAACCACTAGCTTAAATTTTGGGTAATTTGACATGCAAACCCATCATTTTCACAACATGCATTAATAGACCATTTTAAATTAGCCTATCATATTTTCACCATGTCTCATATCAATCCCTATTTAATAATTTCTCAAGCAATTGGCAAAATTGGAGAATGAAACTTCCACATACTCATGTACACACATAATAAGCATAGAATATGGAAATCAATTATTTTTATGACTCGGTTTTGTGGTCCCGAAACCACTTCCCGACTAGGGTCAATTTTGGGCTGTCACAGTTAGTTCCAATTCTACTCATCCTATAAATTAGACTTAGGATTTTGGGGTTGAAATTCAGCCAAGAAGTTTGAAACTCTTAGTAGATGTGTTAATGTCATTAAAATGAATAGTAATGTAGGAGATGGTGAGTGGTTAATTTCTTTTAACTTGAAAGTTGAGGTTAAAATGGGTTAAGTGATTGCCGAATCTACTTTAGGGGTGGAGGATTGTGTTCATGTTATATTGAATAGGTAGAGGTTGTAATGAGGTTGAAATTGTTGAATTGTTAGTTGGGTAACAAATGAAGCAATCGGCTATATGGGATAAAAATGGGATGTTCATTTTAGTTGTTGTTTCATTTTTTGTGAGAAATGGGTCAAGTGTTCATGAGATGAAATGTTGTGATTTGAGGAATTATAGGTGATAGTATAGATATACATATTCGGCCATCACTTGGGAGCTTATGTGATCTTGAGTATAAAATTAGCAAGGTGATTGCCGAATGTCCAAGTATGCATATGCATGTGTGATTAGATTATTGAAAGTATGGTAATTGCATAAGGTTATTAGCCGAATAGCTAAGAACACAAGGTAGCAAGATAAAAATTTTACCATGCCATTCCGTATGTCATAAAATCATTAAAATGTGAATACCAATATATGTAGCAAAGCGGTTGAATGAGTTAATTTATTTGTTTCAGCTCAAGATCCTAAAGGAGAGGCGTCCAACAAGGGGAAATCAAAGATCATCGAGTAGTCGACTTGGAGTTATTTTACCCAACACAAGGTAAGTCATTAAGCATATATTTGGTATTGATTTAAATAGTCATAATGTCTATGTAATTATGTCGAATGAAATGATAAATATATATATACACTTATGCATGGGGTGATGAAAGTATTGAATGAAAAAGAAAAGAGGTGAGGTGTATTGAGATGTTGATTTCGGCACTAAGTGTGCGGGTATAAACAATTATGATCATGAGATTGGCACTAAGTGTGCGGGTTTAAATTGCATAGCACAAGTGTGCAAGTTTGATTATATAGCACTAAGTGTGCGAGTTTGATTATGTAAGCACTAAGTGTGCGAGTTTGATTATATAACACTAAGTGTGCGACCTTATTGAGTTGGTCACGGACAGCGGATGAGTAAGTGTCTTGAGTTCGTGGCTAATAGACGTTATGTTTATATTTGGAATTCTTGCTTGATAAGTTTTGAACCTATGTGATAATTATACTTGAAGTGACGTACATGAGATTCATCGTGGAATAGAGGGAATGTTATTTAGTTGCATGAATGTAACGAGAATGAAAGCATCCATGGAAAATGCCTCAAATACCATGTTGAGTAGCATATGAAAAATTGATGTAGTACTTTGTATGATATTGAGCCGAAAGGTCTAAGGAACCATGGCATAGTTGGTATGGGTGGAGAGAATTAACCCATTTTCACTTGTTTTCTCATGTGATAATTTATTAATGGATGATTATGTAATGCTTATGACTTACTGAGTTATATACTCACTCGGTGTTTGCTTGTCACCTACTTTAGGTTTCTTGGACTCGTCTTTTTGCGTGCTTGGGACCGTCATCGAAGTCATCACACCAGCTAGCAAGTTTTGGTACTTTCTTCTTAGTCGGTCTAGGAGAACATTTCGGCATGTATAGGATATTATGTTGAGTTTGAACTTTGGTATGTAAACTTTCAGCCATGCAAAAATGGCATAAATGTTAATTTGGACTTTGGGTCCTATGATATTTAGTTATAAATCTTAGTAAATGGGTTTTATAATGTGGTCATGACTGATATTGGGCCAATTCGGTTTTGGTTGAATAATAGTTGAGGCCTATTCGATTTTTATGCCATATGTCATGGTTGATTATTTTTGGTGCTAAAATTCATGATATGGCAATAGTGTAGTAGGGAGATGTTTGACAATGATTAGCCTTTGGCATGGCTAGTCATGATCATAATTTGTGATATGTATGATGAATTATTAGTTAGATCAAGGAGAAATCACGAAATAGGCATAGTTGCTTTAGTAACAGATGCTGCCAGCAGCAGTGATGTGAGATTGAAAAATCACTAAAAATAGTAGGAATGGAATTAAATAATGAATAAATTATGTAATCGAAGATCGATGAGTCTATTTTCATATGGAAGAAACGAAATGACCATATGAGCTGTATGTTAGGAGATAATTAAACTCTTGTGAAACAGGGCC
Organism: Gossypium hirsutum; assembly: GCF_007990345.1. Lineage (NCBI taxonomy): Eukaryota > Viridiplantae > Streptophyta > Magnoliopsida > Malvales > Malvaceae > Gossypium > Gossypium hirsutum. Next base: position 78,419,452 of record NC_053425.1, on the reverse strand, counting down.
AGAGCAATTTCTGGATCCCCTGTTCTGATTTTAGAAATTCACCATAAAGTAATCAGAGATAATTAGAAGTCATGCCTTATATGTATAGATTCCCTTTTGAGTCTAGTCTCATTAGAAACAAACGGCATAAGTGTTGAAGCTCTGTAAAGGGAGATATCTAAGTCGTAATGCACAAAGGTCAGAGTAGTCGAACCCAGGAACAGGGACGACTTTAACTAATAAACTGTACCAATTGGACCGACCAAAAATTCTAAAAAAATTCTACCATATAGATATATGAGTCTAGTTCCGGGGAATATTTACGGAACTGGATTTTGAGTTTCAGAACTCAAGATATGATTTTTAAAGTGACTAGTACGCAGATTGGCAGCTTGTCTGGGAAATTTTTAATAAGTGGTTTGAAGTCTGTTAACACCTCGTGTTCGACTCCGGTGACGGTCTCGGGTTCGGGGTGTTACATCTGGTGTAGTATAGCATCAATGTGATCAAAGCGCTGAAAACACTGCTGCTCGAATCGAGTTAGGCGCTCAGAGATGTCAGCATATGAAGCCACCACATGAACTACACGAGAAGGAGGTGGTGGCTGAGGCGGTGGGTCCTCGTGACGTGGAGGGACATCATCAGTAATGTCCTCGGGGTCCTTCTCCTCGGTGGATCGGGCAAGACAGTACTGAGGAGGGAAGGTGCCACGTCGTTTCTCGATCATCCTCACACTGAGCATGCTCGAGATGCCCTGTTGGGACATCTAGCCCATGAAAGTGAGGTAGGATGATTGGGCTGCTGTGTTGAGGAGCCCGAAGTACCGAGCCAACCGCGTCACATAGGGCCCAACGGAGATGACCCCTCTTCGATGCCACTCCGTCTGGTGGTGAATGGTGGGGGCAATAAAGTAGGTGAGGTCGAAGACGTGCCCGTTCGCCATGCTCCATAGAAAGTAGGCGTCGTGAGTGTTACTGACGTCAGTGCTCTCTCGCTGGCCTATCAATGTGTGGGCCAAGATGGCATGAAAGTACCACAAGGATAGAGAGAGAGCTGATGCCTTGGAGCGGCTAGGATTGTAGGTGGTCGAACCGGGGACCAAGGCATCCCAGTACTTCGAGAGAGAGTAGTGGATGTGGCGGTTGAGAGTGTCGAGGTCGTTCTCATCCCTAAAATCCTTTGTATATAGACCCAAAGTAATGCCGAACTCGGGGACACTCAACTGGGGAACTAAACTGTCGAAAAGGAACTGGACTGTTCCAGGATCATCGAAGTTGGTCATGACGTCTTGAACATGGAATGTTGAGCAAAGCTCAAGTGTGAGCTCAAGGTACGTCGGTTCAATAATTGCAAAGAAGAGGTCCCATGGATCGGTATTCAGGAGTGCTTGTACATCGTCAGTTAACTAGACTTGTTCAAGCGCGGTCCGGCCAATGCAGCGGCCCACACCTAAAGGTCAGGCCCGTAGAATCTGGAGCAATTCCTCCTGATTGCTTGGTGGAAATTGGAGGAAGGGGTGTCGGATTCCCGAAGTGGGGCCTAAAAAAGATGATGCCCCTTTCCCTTTTTTGAAGTGGGGGCGACGGTTCTCTTTCCATGTGAGCTCAACATGGTGTACCTGCAAGTAAAATCATTATTTCATTTTGATGTTTGGATAAGGTAAAATGTAAACAAATTCAACAAGGAAAAGGTCATAAATAATTTTAGGCACAACTACTAATACTAACAGACCTAACCAAAGCAATAAATTTTATGGCATAATGTCGTGGTATTAGTATGAAAATCAAAATGGAAAAGAGCTTGATGGAAATGTAAAAAGCATGAATGTATCACAATTCATGGATTATAATGGAAAAGAATAATAAGCATGTGAATATTGACTTAGAATACGTAAATGGGGCTTGAGAAATCATGAAGTAATAAAGAAAAATGTCACATGAAATAAATGGTAGCTAATCTAACAATGGAACTTGAATGATAGAAAAATGGAAATAGTGTGGGATAAATGAAGATTAACATGATAATTAGCATTAGAACTAAGTAAAATAAAAGAGAAAAGAGTAAACAAAAGCTAAAAAGATGAGAATAGGCGTCGAAAATGGAGTTAGAGGCGGCGCATGGGCGTGGCATGGAGGCCGTGTGGACTTGTAGCGGCTAGGGTTAGGGATTTTAGGTGAAGATGATGATGAATAGTGAAGGGTATTTATAGGTTTTGGGACACACGGCCAGGGGAAACGCCCGTGTTCCCCAATTTTTTCCCGTGTGATTCGTGAATTTTGAATTTGGGCGAGTCTGACATTCGACCCACGTCCGTGTTCTTTTGGCGTGTGGGTGCACAAGGTCGTGTCGTACGGCTGTGTCTATCTTTGTTTGCTTCTCCCACGCCCGTGTATGAAGGTCCATGCCCGTGTTAATCTGACAGGTTCGACCACAGTTTCTTGGCACGGGTGTGTCGCACGCCAGTGTTAATTTGACAGGTTCGACCACGGTTTCTAGGCACAGGCGTGTCGCACGCCCATATTGTTTTGGCAGGTTCGTCCATGGCCATGTCGTACGGCCGTGGTGATTTATCGTAGCCCATGCTGGGGAAAATATTTACCCTGTTTCCACACGGTCCTAAATACACCTGTGTGATTGGCCGTGTCTGTGTGGTAAACCTGTATTCAAGAGCTCCGTTAGTAAGTTAGGTACTAAAATTTAAAGAAGTTAATACAGTTAGTGCTCAGGTTGCCTCCTGAGAAGATCTTATTTATAGTCTAAGCTCGACTTACCTTTCCATTGAATGGTCATGGTGGTTCGAGGAGTTTATACTCCTCATTCCTGCTATGAATCTCATTAAAATAAGGTTTTAGGCAGGTATTGTTTGTCTTAAAAGTGCCGAAATTGGGATGACTTACCTCGACTGTACCGAATGGGAAAATTCTAAGTACTGTAAGAGGAATTTCTTCATTCGGGTTGGCAGTGACAATGTGAGGATTTGCGGCATCTAGTAAAACTTTATCTCCAACCTTAAGTTTATTTGGAAAGGTATTAAGCTTGTTCTGGCGTAGTTTTGGTTTATCGTGTGTTCTCGGTTTATGTATCCGCCATTAATCTAGCTCTTCGATTTGTAGCCTCCGTTCTTCAAGAATAGGTCCTCTACTATTGCTTGAAAATGGCTCATGTACTTCCTTCAAACTCATTTCCTGCAAAGTAGGTTGCACCACATTGTCAGGTTTAGTAGAATGGTCTAGACAATCACCTTCAATTTTCGATGTGTTGCCAGAATTGCGAGCTTGAAGGGTGATTGTTTCGTGTCCCACATAAAGTGTGAGCTCACCTGTGCCAACATCAATAATCGTTCTAGCAGTTGCTAAAAAGGGACTTCCTAAAATCAAAGGAGTGTTGCTATCCTCCTCTATGTCTAGAACAATGAAGTCAACGAGAAATATAAATTTATCGATTTTAACTGGCACATCTTCAATAATATCCCTAGAAAATCTTATAGTTTTATCTGCTAATTGAATGCTCATCCTAGTCTGTTTGGGTTTTCCAAGACCTAATTGTTTAAACATTTTGTAAGGCATGACGTTAGTACTAGCCCCTAAATCAGCTAATGCATTATTAACATCTAAACTACCAATTAAGTAAGGAATTGTAAAACTCCCTGGATCTTTCAATTTTTTGGGTAGTTTATTCTATAGAATAGCTGAGCAAACTGTGTTTAGCTTTACATACGAAGCCTCATCCAACTTCCGCTTATTTGCTAAAAGTTCCTTTAAAAATTTCATTGCGTTTGGCATCTGCGATAGAGCTTAAATAAACGGTAAGTTAATTGTAATTTTTTTAAGAGTTTAAGGAATTTACCAAATTGTTCGTCTGAGCAGTATTTCCTTGTCACATTGGGGTATGGCACACGAGGTTTATATTCTGTACTTACCGGCTTTGAGTTATTTTGGCCGACCTCATTCTTATCTTTGCTTACCACCGTTTCTGGCCTTGGCTTTGCGACTAACCCTTCCTCATCTTGAATGGCAATTGCGTTGAGTTTCTCCCTTGGGTTAGATTCACTGTTGCTTGGCAGGCTACCTTGTGGTCATTCAGAAATCAACTTGGCGAGCTGTCTAATCTGAATTTTGAGCCCCTGGATTGATGCTTGTTGATTTTTGAGTGCCGTCTCGGTATTCTGAAAATGAGTTTCTGACACTAAGATTAATTTGGTTAGCATCTCCTCAAGGTTCGGCTTCTTTTCTTGCTGGTAAGATGGTTGTTGAAAACCCGGAGGATGTTGTGGCCTTTGATTTCCTTGATCGCCCCACGAGAAATTGAGATGGTTCCCCCAACATGTATTATAAGTGTTACTATATGGGTTATTTTGGGATCTAGAGTTATTGTTACCCATATATTGGACATGTTCTTCCTCAATGCTAAGGTTGAAGGGTTGATATTCTATGTATGCTCCTCCTCCATTCGAATCACACCTCATCACTGGATGTACTTGAGTAGAACCACACAAACCCTCAATCTTTTTATTTAAGAGTTCTACTTGGTTAGATAGCATAGTAACCGCGTCGGGGTTGAAATCACCGACTGCTTTTGTCAGCTTTGTTCTCATAACTTGCCACTGATAGTTATTTAGTGACATCTCCTCTATAAACTTATAAGCATCTTCAGGTGTTTTATTATTGATAGTTCCTCCAGCGGCTGTATCAATCATCTGTCGAGTCGAAGGATTCAGGCCATTATGGAATGTTTGAACCTATAACCAAATCGGTAACCCATGGTGAGGGCACCTTCTTAAAAGGTCTTTGTATCTCTCCCGTGCATCGTAGAGTGTTCTAAATCCATCTTCACAAAAGAAGAGATATCATTACATAATTTAGCCGTTTTAGCCAGCAGAAAGTATTTTAATAGAAATTTTTCGGTCATTTGTTCCCAAGTAGTGATTGACCCTCGTGGTAATGAGTTCAACCATTGTTTAGCCTTATTCCTTAATGAAAAGGGAAACAACCAAAGTTGAATGGCGTCATCAAAAATGCCATTAATTTTAAAGGTATCGTAAAATTCTAGGAAATTTGCCAAGTGAGCGTTGGGATCCTCGTCCTGCAAACCATCAAACTGAACAAACTATTGTATCATTTGAATTGTGTTAGGTTTCAGTTCAAAACTATTTGCAGCAATAGTAGGTCTAATAATACTTGACTCAGTTCCTGTTAAATTAGGTTTAGCATAATCATACATAGTGCACGGAGCAGGATTTTGATTAACAGCAATTGCAGGAGGTAGCGAATTTTCTTGGTTTTCAGCCATCTCCTCGGTTGTGGTTTGAATATCGTCCTCTTGCTCGTTCTCTGTGTATCTTAAGCCTCACCTTATTGCTCTCTGGTTTCTGCAAATTATGCAATCGATCACACTGTCAAAAAAAGTAATGGTCCTGACGGGTTTCTTCTATTTATAAACTATAAGAACCTATTAGAAAAAGGGAAAAAGAAGAATTAGTAATAAAAAATTAGAATAAAATTCAAATTGCAGTAGAAGTAAATGGATAAAGTAATAAAAATCAAGTGTTCCTAATATCTTAGTTCCCCGGCAACAGTGCCAAAAACTTGATATGTGATATTCGTGACAGGTTTTAAATATTTATAATGAATCGTTCTTGAAACTAACTATATCACGATGAAGGCAAGTGTAGCTATTGAATAGTAGTATAGCTTGAGCAAGACTAGATTGTCGAACCCAAAGGAACTAAAAGTACTAGTAATGACTGTCTTTTTATTATCTAGCCTAAGAATAATAGGGTTTGTTTTAACTAACTAATTAACTAAACTAAGAATTCACAGAAAATAGAATTGGGGAATTACTTTTGGAAAAACTCGATTGATTAAGACAATACCTAAGGAAAAATCCACCTAGACTTCACTTGTTATTTAACTCTGAATCAGACGATTTATTCATTTGACTTGATCCGTAGAAATCCCTAAGTTATATTATTATCCCTCTCGAGACTAACAACGCCTAACCCTAGGTTGAATAATTGAAATCTCTTTCTAATTAACTCCCTAGGGTTGCATTAACTCGATCTATGGATCCTCTTACTAGGTTTCACCCTAATCTAGCAAAATCTTCTCACCCTATCTCTAGGCACCCAATCAACTCCGCTTAATTATGACAAATGTACTCTTAGACAGGGTCTATTTCTCCTCTGAATAAGAGCTTAACTTGAATCAATATCCTGGAATATCAAGACAAGAATTAAGAACACATAATTAAGAACAAGTCAAATATTTATAATACAATTCAGATAATAATAACAAGATCTGTCTTAGGTTTCATTCCCCTAAGGTATTTACGGGTTTTAGTTCATAACTAAAAAGGTAAACATCTCAGAAGAATAATGAATACAAAACATAAAGAAAAACCCAAAACTCCTGAATCTTCAGTCTTGATGATGAATCCAGCTTCTGAGATGGATCAATCGGCTTTCCTTGAGCAGTTCCCTGCTTCCTTCCCTGTGTATCCCTTTTCCTCCTCCTCTAAGAACCCTCAAAATTGGCCTTTTCCTAATTGGACTAAACTCAGGCTCGGCAGGGACACGCCCGTATGACACGCTCGTGTGGGATTACTTTAGGCCGTGGTCAAGCCTGTTAAATAGGCACGGGCGTATGGTCCACCCATGTGAGTCATGCTTCGATTCTGCCAAATTGACACAGCCGTGTGGTCTGCCTGTGTGAGGAGGTCCAGGCCATGTTGATTTGGTACATTGGCCCATTTTCTCCATTTTTGGCCCGTTTCTTGTTCTTTTCACTCTCCTATGCTCACCTAAGTTTAAAACATGAAATTAAGGCATTAGGAGTATCGAATTCACCAAATCTAAGGAAAAATCATCCATAAAATGTGCTAAGCATGGGATAGGAATATGTATAAATTACGATTTATCACTATACATGTCATATTTAACATGTGATAGTGTGATATCTTCCAATTCTGACGAGAATTGTTTTAATTAGACAGATGTGCTTTCCCACCGAGCTAACTCCGATAGTGCAGAATGTTATACTCAAATGTTTGAGCGAAAATGTGATAATCATGAGTTGAAACTCATAAAGGTATGAATTAGAGTGCATGATATTATACTATTGGTAAATTTTATAATTATATGAGTATATGAGTTGTGATGTTTAGTCTATGATTGTGAAGTGAATATTTTGATTGTGAATTAATGATTTGATTTAGCGTTTGAGCTATTTGTTAAGTACAAAAGTGATCATAAATAAATGATTGTTAAGTATTTTGAGAATGTGGAATTAGTAAGGAACTGGTCATTCATAATAGTATGTGTGATCTGCATGTTTACGTGAGAGTTAAAATTTTTGGCTTTACAACCCTCACCCCCTCATCGTTAAAGTATTGTAATGAAATCCGTATTATATGGATTACATAAGCTTACAAGTGTGAAATTATGGAGTTTCATGATTGAAAGATTAATACTTTGATTAGATAAGAGAATAAGTCCACAAGTGAAGACAGTAACAGAAAATATATTGGATCAATTTGAAGGCCATTCGTAATATACAAAGTCACTGTTAAAGAAGAAGTTCAATTTGATGAGATGAAAGTATTCAGGCATGATGTCTAAAGATCGTATTAACTGGAAGTTCTTCTAAATTGATTTATATTAGTAATGGAATAATGTGAAATCAGTGATGACAAAATTAGATAGTGGAATAATGTTTGAATTGAAATAATAGCTGAGTGAAGTAGTTATAGTCGGGCAATTACTATGGTTTCTTCTGGGCACTCTATGTGTACATTTATCCTCAGAAGTATGTGTAACTGTATATTTTCAGATGAAATTCTTATCATATGAGAACATTATTAAAATATACTAATATACTAAAGCATTGTTAGGCTATTCAGGTTATAATCGGCATTATTCTATCTTTCTTTGGTATTTTATTCTCTTATGTTGATAGGAAAGTCGACGGTAAAATTTGTATGGTGCTAGTATTCTGTTTCTACTAGTTATTTCTCTGTTAAATATACATGAAGGTTATATTGCTTCTGTTATTGTTGATTTCAGTATTCTTGAGTGATTTTTTCCTTCTGGAACTTTTTTGGGATATTATCGAGATCTTTATCATTCTATATGGGTTGTAATTTCCATAAATTCTGTATAGCTCAACATTTTAAGATTTTGCTACCTCAATTTTATTATGAATTTATGTGATTGTCTGCAAGAGATATTCTTTTGACGAAGATGACTATATCTAATATGATTAAAATTTCTAGTTTGATCATGGAAGTAAGTGGTATATTTATCATATTTATAGAGGTGTGTTTCTGCACTGGTTACTACTGAAATCATATTCGAATTTCTCTTGTGTTTAAAATGCATTATTGATAGCTGGGACATTACCTATCTATACGGTTGAGATATCTGCCTTATCCATCTAATGGTTGTGGCTTCCGTATAGTTCAAAGCTCCGTTGATTAATAATTGAAATGTTATTGTTTGACAGTCGAGACCAATTCAGTGGTTTAGTCTAATTTGAGCTATTTGCTTGTAATGTTAAAGGAGTTATATGTGTGTGAGTTTATGCTCAGGCCCGTAAATAAATTTTTATACGTTCATGGGTTAATTGATAAATAGTCCGAATAAAGAATTCATATTCCAGAAGACGTGATATTGACTTATATTTATCGAAACGGTTTTATTGAGAAAAGTTTTTGTAAACTAAAGTTGTTTTGATTGAGAAATCATCGTGTTTGTGAAGTCTGCATGATATGATAATTATTAATAAAGTGGAAATTAGTTGAAGACATTGTCAATTGAAGCATCAATTCTGGTTTAGCCTGCATCGGGTAAAGAGTTATATGACATATGAATTAGAGATGATTGATAATGAATTCACGTTGAATAGTCAATGGCATTGATTGTTTGGTGAGTAATGTAACCTAAATGTTGACTGCAAGAGTTTAAAATAATCGATGTTACAAAGAGATCAAAATTTGGGATAGCTAAGATAGCTTGAACCGTCGAAGGATTTTGAATTAGTAATTGATTATCATCCAAGGAGGAACGATTACAGTCACGGATGTTCTGAGCAGGAAACCTTTGTGTGCTTTATGAGCTATGAATAAACAATTGATCTTATCGGATGATGGACAGATATTAACTGAGTTGAAAGCATTCAGCAAAATTGTGAAATTCAGAAATGTATTAGTGAATTGCAAGTTAAAAAGGGATTCAACATAAATTGCTTATGATTTAGAATTTTAGATTGGAACTGACAATTGTTCGTTGTGTCAAGATAGAGTTTGTGTACTGAGAAATTTAGAGATTTACAATGTAACACCCCATACCCGCAATCCACGCTGGAGAGGAGTACGAGGCATTACCTAACTTGATATCATGCACACAAAAGTTCCCAAGTCACCAAGACTCCGCCCAATTTGAAACTTTTTCAATTTCTACTTTGAACTTCTTACTATGGGCCTACAAGCCCTTAATCAACCATTAATACTATTTGAAACCATTCCGGGTCCTTAAATCATTTATTGAAATTTTACCATTGAAACAGGAAACATGCCCATGTGGAAGGGTAACACGCCCGTGTGGTTATTTCGAGATGGTCGTGCTGATGGCCAATGTGGCTCACATAGCCAAAGCAATATAGGGACACGCCTGTGTCCTCCACTCGTGTGGAATTAATTCTAAATGCACACCTATAGGGGTTTTTACATGGCCTAGCACACACCCGTGTCCCTGGCCCGTGTCTTTCACACGGCCATGACACACACGTGTCCTAGCCCGTGTGTAGAAACATGGACATTCTATTTCTGACGTCAGCATCCCTAAAATGTCATACGGCCAAGGCACACGCCCGTGTGCTAGGCCGTGTCTATCATACGGTTGATACACACGCCGTGTCTCTGCTCGTGTGTTTACTACCATGCATACTGACTTGAAATTTTTACGTACAGAGGACACACGGCCGGACCACACACCCATGGGGCAGACCGTGTATCACACATGACCTAGACACACACTTGTGTGTCTACTCGTGTGGACAATCTAAGGCTATTTACCAAGCCTCTATGCCACCATTACCTATACAACCTACACATTCGCAACCAAAACCAAAACAAGGCTATCTTATGCAACCAAATCAACCACAATAAACAACATTCCATGTATGCATTTTACTCATCTATGGATATAACATCTTTGTATTAAAATGAAAATGAATATCACCCATCATTCGACGCTTAATACAAAATAGGGGATTTATCCCAAGCCAACACATTTAGCTAAATTACTAATAACACAAAACACAAGTCTAATCCCCTATACATGCCATTTCAAAAATATAAATCAAACTATACCGAATGCTCCGATTGATAGTGTGATCGATATCTCTAACTTCCGATGATCCTCGAGCTAGGTAAGCGACACTATAAGAAAATAGAATGAAAAGGGAGTAAGCATATAGCTTAGTAAGTTGCACATAAATAAATTTACAACAACTTTACCCTTTATCAACAAGCACATGATACAAAAAAGGGCATAAGCATAACTTACTCATCACTATCCATTGAAATCACATAGCATATAAGTTGAGCTCATATTTTATACATACCAATTAGGTACTTGTACCACTCGCAACACAGTTATATTTTCCTCAATAACTTAAGTTCATAACTTTTTCTATTGAACCATTTAAAACACTATCGAATATTCATTAAGCCTCAAAAGTGGGTAAGGTGCTAATGTCATGTCCCAGACATGGTCTTACACAAGCTCTAGAATATCTGTGCCGATGCCATGTCATGGACAAGTTCTTACACTGACACATCTCGTAGCCGATGCATGTCTTAGACATGTCTTACACTGGCTTACATATCGAGGTCGATGCATGTCCCAGACATGTCTTACACTAGCACTTGTCTCAATGTTGATGCCACGTTCCAGACATGGTCTTACACTGGCTCTCATAATGTAGCCGATGCATGTCCTAGAGATGTCTTACACTAGCCCACAATAACCCATATGTCATGGCATGGATATTCGATTTGTTTCCTAGGTTCAAATGGGAACTCTACTATCTCTATTGTCATCATACTTTCTCAATTTCCAAATCAAGAAATTCATGCTATATTAATTCAAATACAATTCAACGCATATACATTAGTGATGTAGTACTATTTATATACAACTTACCTCGGATTACAAAAAGTAATCGACTAGTCGGTTTAGTCTAATTGCTTGGTTATCCCTCGATCTAGGTTCGAATTCGGTAATTCTTGATCTATAATAACAAAATGCACTTATTTAGTCACTTTTTCAATTCTAAGCATTCAATAATTCAACTTGGAAAAATGACCAATTTGCCCTTAGACTTTAACAAAATGACCATTTTACCCCTAGGTCTGAAATTCAATTTTTATCGAATTTCTTCGCATCTTAAGCCTAGCTAAACCCTTTTTACTCGTATAGAAACTCAAAATTCCCACTATATTACACATTTATCATCTACTTTGCAACTAATGCAAACTAGTCCTTTTTAGGTATTTTCATGAAAATCCTTTCACAAAAGTTGTTTATCACAACACTAAGCTTTATATTCTTCCATAAAATTTTAGAAAAGACCCTAAATGTTCTCACGGAAAGACCCTATACCTTCAACCTATACCTTCAACCATTTTCAAAATAGTCCCCTCATTTGAAAGCTTACACTTCAAGGGTCTCAAAAATGTAAAAATCTTCACCAAAGGGTATGAAAATCTCTTACTTCTAGATATGATAAGTTGCTGCAAATTTCAACCTTCAAAACCCTTATATGGCTGGTAAAAATTGGTGAAGAAAAAGAATAAAGAGGATGTGGCCTTTGTTTTATTTTAAATATTAAAACTAGTCAAAATTGGTGACCAAAACTAACCTAATTTTGACTTTCTCATCAATTTGTCTTCTATGGCCGGCCAAGCTATCTCTATAGGGTCTAATTTCCCTTTAAAGACCCCTAATTTATATTCTTTAGCTATTTGACACCTTTAGCTATTAATTAAGGACTTTTACAATTTATGCGATTTAGTCCTTTTTCGGAATTGGGCTCACAAACATCAAAATTAACTCACCAAATTTTTCATACAATAATATAAACATGCAACGACTCCAAAATAATGATAAAATGATTTATTTGAATATGGATTTGTGGTCCTGAGACCATTATTCTGAGTAGGCCCTAAATCGGGCTGTTACAATTCTCCCTCTTAGGGATATTTGTCCCCGAAAATCTTACCGGGAAATAAGTTCGGGTAGTGATCTCTCATAGTCTCCTCAGGTTCCCATGTGGCTTCCTCGACTCCATGTCTATGCCACAAAACTTTCACTAGCGCTATGCTCTTATTCCTCCATTGTGTGATTTCCCGAGCTAAAATCTTGACCGGCTCTTCGCCATAAGTCATGTCCAGATGAATCTCAACCTCTGCCGGTGCAATCACGTGCAAAAGGTCTGATCTATATCGTCGTAGCATGGATACATGAAACATGTCATGAATCTTTTCCAACTCTGGTGCCAAAGCCAATCAATAGGCAACTGACCCTCCTCTTTCGGTAACCTCATAAGGTCTAATGAAATGAGGACTCAACTTGAGTCTTCTACCAAATCTAAGGACTTTCCTCCACGGGGATACTTTCAAAAATACCTTATCGCTGACTTGAAACTCAATTTCCTTTCGTTTCAAATCCATGTAGGATTTCTGTCTATCCGAGGCGGCCTTCAAGTAGTCACAAATCACTTTATCTTTCTCTTCAGTCTCTTTGATTAAATCGACTCTGTGAATCTGACTCTCTTTGAGTTCAGTCCAATATAAGGGCGTTCGTCACTTTCGCCCATACAAAGCCTCATAAGGCGCCATTTTCAGACTTCTCTGATAACTATTGTTGTAGGCGAATTCAACCAATGGTAAGTATCTTTCCCAACTTCCCTAAAACTCAAGAACACAACACCGCAACATGTCCTCTAAAATCTCCGTCGGTTTGTAGATGAAATGTCGTGCTAAAACTCAACTTTTTTTCCAATGCCTCTTGTAACTTTCTCCAAAACCTCGAGGCAAATATTGGGTCCCTATTAGACACAATTGACAAGGGCACTCTGTGAAGCCTCACAATCTTAGAAATGTACAAATCAGCCAATCTCTCAAGGGAGTAGTCAGTACTCACTGGTATAAAATGTGCTGACTTTGTTAGCCTATCAACAATAACCCAAATAGCATCATTTTTCTTTAGGGTTATCAGTAAAGCTATCACAAAATCCATAGTAATCCGATCCCACTTCCACTCGGGGACCGTGATAGGCTGAAGTAAACCCGAAGGTACTTGGTGTTCAACCTTCACTTGTTAACACAAAAGACACTTGGAAATGAACTTTGAAATATCTCTCTTCATCCTCAACCACCAATACATTTTCTTCAGATCATTGTACATTTTTACACTGCCTGGATGGACAGAAAAACAACCACTATGTGCCTCTCATAGAATCTTCTGAATAAGATTATTGTCCTTGGGTACACAAACTCTATCTTTGAACATTATGCACCCATCGATACTAATACGAAATTTAGATTCTTTTCTCATCTTACACTGAACCATCTTAGCTTGCAACTCCTTATCACCTTTCTGAGCTTCACAGATCTCTCATAGAAATGTCGGTCTAGCTCTCAACTCTTCTAGAATCAAACCATCATTAGACACAGTTAACTGAGGTAAACAATGATTTTCTACTCAAAACGTCGACAACTACATTTTCCTTTCCCGGATGGTAGTCGATAATCAACTCATAATCCTTTATTAGTTCCAACCATCGTCGTTGTCACAAGTTTAACTCCTTTTGAGTCATCAAGTACTTAAGGTTCTTGTGATCAGTGAATACTCGACATTTCTCTCCATACAAATGGTGTCTCCAAATTTTCAGCGCGAACACGATGGCTGCCAATTCTAAATCGTGCGTCGGGTAGTTTTTCTCATAAGGCTTCAGCTGTCTCGAACCATAAGCTATAACTTTACCTTCTTGCATAAGCAAACACCCCAAACCATTCAAGGAGGCCTCACTATATATCACAAATTCCTTGCCCCACTCAGGTTGCACTAACAGTGGAGCTTCAGTCAACGAAGCCTTTAATTGCTCGAAACTCTATTGGCACTTTTCTGTCCATTCGAACTTGACATTCTTTTGTAGCAGTCATGTCATTAAGGTAGCTATCATAGAGAATCCGTTCACAAATCTTCTATAGTATCCGATCAAACCCAAAAAGCTTCGAACTCAGTTACATTCCTTGGCGGTTTCTACTCAAAACAATAGCCAAGATCTTGCTTGGGTCAACTTTGATCCTGTCACTCGACACAATGTACCCTAGAAATCCGACCTCTTTAAGCCAAAATTCACTCTTACTGAACTTGGCGTAAAGCTTCTTATCTCTCAAAGTTTGTAGAACCGTTCTCAAATGCTCCGCGTGCTCACCCTCATCACGCGAGTAAATCAGTATTTCGTCAATAAAGACCACTACAAATTTATCCAGATATGGCTGAAAAATACAGTTCATCAAATCCTTAAACATCTTCGGGGCATTACTCAAACCGAAAGGCATGACGAGGAACTCATAATGCCTGTATCTTGTCTGAAATGCAGTCTTCGGTATATCTTGCTTTTTCACCCTTAATTGGTAGTATCCTGACCTCAGGTCAATCTTGGAAAATACAGTGGCTCCCTTCAATTGGTCAAACAAATCATCGATCCTTGGTAGACGATACTTGTTCTTCACTGTTACGTTGTTGAGCTGTCTATAGTCGATACATAACCTCATCAACCCATCTTTCTTTTGTCATAAAAGGCACTAGAGCACCCCATGGGGAAAAACTCGGTCTCGCAAAGCCCTTGTAGTTAACTCTTGTAGTTGAACTTTTAACTCCTTTAACTCTGTAGGAGCCATCCTATACGGAGCAATCGAGATGGTTTCCATACCGGGGACCAATTTGATTCCAAACTTAACTTCCCTTACTAGAGGTAATTCGGGTAATTCCTCCAGAAATACATCTGTGAACTCACAAACCACTTGTACCGATTAAATCTTCAACTCAAGCACTAGAGTATTCAGGACCAAAGCTAGGTAAGCTTCATATTCTTTTCCCAAATCTTCATATTCTTTTCCCAAATATTTCTCAGCAGTAAAAGACGATACTATTACAGGAAAATTTTTCGACTCATCTGGTTCAACTCGAAGAACAATCCCGTCTTCACATTTCAACTCAATAACTTTTCTCCCACAATCCACTACAACACTATGAGAAGTCAACCTATCCATCCCAAGGATTACATCAAATTCATTAAACAACAACAACATTAGGTTGGCCAGAAAAAATGACCCCTAATTGTCAAGGGACAATTTTTACACACTTGATCCGCTAGTACATGTCAGCCTAAAAGGTTGGACACTTTTAGTAAAAAATCAGTGGACCCTACTATCATGTTCATACGTGGTATCAAATCCATACAAATATAAGAGTGGGTAGACCCCGGATCAATTAAAGTAACGACAGGCATTTCATGGATAGAAAAAGTACCCGTGATACATTAGGAGACTCTGCCTCTTCTCGGGCACGAATAGCATACGTCTTTGCAGGCGCTCTGCCGTCGAACCTCACCACAATATCTCTTGGCCTGCCTCTATCGCTAGTCCCATTTCTAGGGTTCTTTTGTGATCTACCCTTTAAGGGAGCACTACGTGCCTTCCCTTCTAGCTATTTCTCTCTCTCATCCATTTCGGGACAATCTCGGATGAAATGTTCTAATGATCCACACTTGAAACAGCCCCTATCATTCCCTCGACACTCGCCGAAATGACGCCTACCATATTGTGAACATTCAGGCCTAATTGGCCGAGCACTACCGACACTCGCTACAAAAGTAGTCTGGGCTTTAGATGCCATGTTCTGTTTGTTTTTGTTTCTATTCGAGAACCCTACCGAATCATTCGATTGGGTCGTAAACTCTCTTGATCTTTTTGATGAGGACTAATGTGACTTCGCCATCTGTCTTTTCTTTGTATGCCGCGACTCAAAAGCCGCTTTCCTCCTTTCTTTAATCAGCTTTTCAGCCTTACAGGCTCTTTCAACAAACGCTACAAATTCTTACAGCTCTAAGACGCCAACAAACACTTGGATATCTTCATTGAGGCGATCCTCAAACCTCTTACACATAGTGGCTTCTGTAGATACGCACTCCCGCGCATACTTGCTAGGCCTCACAAACTCACGTTCATATTCCGCTACTGTCATACGGCCTTGCTTTAACTCAAGAAATTCCTTCCTCTTTTAGTCTATAAACCTCTAACTAATATACTTCTTTCGGAACTCTTCCTAGAAGAATTCCCAAGTTACTCTCTATCTCGGTACCACAGACACGAGTGTATTCCACCACTAGTAGGTCGAATCTCACAAGAGCGATACTGCACACTTCACGCACTCCTCAGGCGTACACGACAGTCCATCAAACACTCTGATGGTATTCTCTAACCAAAACTCTACTTTCTTCGGGTCATCATCTAAGTTAGCCCAGAATTCCTCGGCCCCTTGCTTCCTAATTTTATATACTGGAGGCTTCTCTCTCCTATACATATCCGCGCCTTGCGGAACTACTAGGGCATGCTAAGGAATCGGAGGAGGTGGGGGAGTTGGAGTGTTCGGATTCGCATGAACGAACTCTATATACCAAGTATCCGTCATTCGAAGGTAGGCTTCTCTAACCCCTCCGCCTTGGCCCATAGTCACGAGCTCACTCTCAACTGGCGCGGTCCCTTTAGCAGGAGTCAGTGCATTACTCTCCATGTCATCCACTGTAGCTCTATCAAGATCCATTTACTATATGAAAATACAATTTATAATTGTCAAAAAGCATTACACTATCAATATACAGATACGGCATGTATAGCTAGACTCGTACTCTCACTAGGTTAGTCCTAGAACAGACTAAACCATAGCTCTGATAACACTAAATGTAACACCCCATTCTCGCAATCCACGCTGGACCAGAGTACGAGGCATTACCTAACTCCATCTCATACAAACAAACGTTTCCAAGTCACCAAGACTCGACTCAATTCAAAATTTTTCAATTTATACTTTAAACTTCTTATTATGGGCCTACGAGCCCTTAATCAACCATTAATACTATTCAAAACCATTCCGGGTCCTTAAATCATTTATTGAAATTTTACCATTGAAACAGGACACACGCCCCTATAGAAGGGTAACACGCCCGCGTGGTCATTTTGACATGGTCGTACTGATGGCCCGTGTGGCTCACATAGCCTAAGCAATATAGGGACACGCACGTGTCCTCCACTCGTGTGGAATTAATTCTAAATGCTCACCAACAAGGGTTTTTACATGGCCTGGCACACGCTCGTGTCCCTGGCCCATGTCCTTCACACGGCCATGACACGCCCGTGTCCTAGCCCGTGTGCAAAAACATGGCCATTCTATTTCTGACGTCAGCATCCCCAAAATGTCACAACGCCAAGGCACACGCCCGTGTGCTAGGCAGTGTCTATCACACGGCTGAGACACATGATCGTGTCTCTACCCGTGTGTTTACTACCATGCATACTGACTTGAAATTTTTACGTGCAGGGGACACACGACTGGACCACATGCCCATGGGGTAGACCGTGTGTCACACACGACCTATACACACGTTCTTGTGTCTACCCGTGTGGACAATCTAAGGCTATTTACCAAGCCTCTATGCCACCCTTACCTAAGACATGGCCGAACCCTAGCTTAGTCTTTTCCTTTCTTATTTCTTTTTATTTTTCACAATATGAGATGTTAATGGCCTAATTTCATACTTTTTAATGGCCTAATTTCATACTTTTTTTTAATTACAGTAAGTTTATTTCATTATTTACTTATTTACCCTTTTTTAATTAAACATATAATTCATATTAATTAAGGCCATTAATGTCCACTCATACTTCCAATGGTCAAATATCAACATAAGGACCATTGCTTTAATAAGCCATAACAAATAAGCACACTTAACATATAGCATGCAACTTTTCCAACTTTTCCAATTTACGCGACTAAGACCTTTTATCAAATTGAGCACACAAACGATTAAATTTTCATACGAAATTTTCACACATACTAATTCACATATAATAAGCATGGAAAATAATATTAAAATATTTTTCTCATTCAAATTTTTGGTCCGAAAACCACTATTCCGACTAGGGTCTAAACCAGGCCGTTACATACCACAGTGGTAATCATTTGTCCATTCGGGGCGTACTAAGATGTACAATAATCTGAGATAGTTGTATTGGTGAATAAGTATAAAAATTGATACTTCTAACTTTGTATCCAAATGTCTGATCTATCAACAAGCTTATGCTGATCATCAAGTGTTTTTAAGACTGTTATGGCTCGTGATGCTATCTGAGTGTAATGAAATAGAATTTCGATGAATTTTGTAAAAGAGAAATATTATTTGAGCTATTGTTGATTGTTTGAAGAAGTCTACATATTTTATCTCCATACATATGAATTTCTCTTTTGATAGATTAGCTGAGTTATACATATCAGAGATTCTTAGATCACACAGCGTGCCAGACTCCATTATTTCGGATGGCTAATCTGATGGAGAGATCCAGATTCTCAAGGTAATGCTTCATTGTTGTGTTTTAGAATTTGAAAAATACTTACTGTTGTTTGAGTTACGTATAATAATAATTTATCAGTTGAGCATAAAGATGGCACCATACGAAGTTTTTTATGAGACCAATGATAAAATGAATTACAAGGTCGATGTGATTACAGAGACTGAAGAGAAGGTGAAAGAAATTTGTGACAGTCTGAAAGTAGTTCTAGATTGACAGAAAACATATGCAGACTTAATACATAAAAGCATTGAATTTCAGTTGGTGAACTGAGTGTTTGTAAAAGTACTGTTGTGAAAATAAAATTTCTCGAGTTAACTATAAAGAGAAGTTGAATACGTGATTCATTGGGCCGTATGAGATTATTAAGAAAATAAATCCAGAGGCTTATTCAACTTATATTATTGTTAGAACTTGAGAAGATCCATAATGTGTTTCTTATATCTATGATGCGACAATTCAGATAAGGCCCTTTGTATATAATATCTCTTTCAGAAATTGAATTCAGCTTGATATGATGTATAGGAAAAGACAAATCAAAATATTTGCTCGTGAGATTAAAGAGTTGAGAAATCCAAGGTTATATGAGAAATTGATAAGGTCATAAGAAAGAAAATCCCTAACCCATTCACTAGTAAGATTTTCGGGGACGAAAATCCCTAAGCGGGGAGAGTTGTAACAGCTCGTTTTTGGGTCAGATCAGAATAATGGTTTCGGGACCACAAATCTGAAGTTAAAATATTTATTTTATTATTTTAATAAGGTTTAAAGTATGATAGATTAATTACGTGAAGGTTTCGTAAAGAAATTTTACTGTTTGAGTGCTCAATTTGATAAAAAGGACTAAATCGCGTAAGATACAAAACTTGAGTTCTATTAGTAAAATGCATTAAATGGCTATAGATTTTAATTGTGTGATTACTTGGATGGTAAATAGACCATTTATTTGATAATGGAATTTTATGGGAGTTAGTATTGTTGAAATTTGTTTTATATTAAAAGGTTATAGTAGTAAATAGATGTATATTGATTAATTAAGCAAAATAAAAGATGATTATAATCTTTCTCCTTAAACCACCACTGAAAATGCATGAAGCAAAACAGCCATGGATGAAGTTATATTCAACCAAGCTTTGAAGATTACTGGGTCAGTGGTTTTTGCTCCGTTTTTAATAATTTCTACGTTTTTAAGATCGTTGCTTCGTAATTTAGCTAGCCTGTACCTCTGATTTCAAAATTGTTACAGATTTTGATAGTTTCCATTGTTGAATGCATGTGTTAATTTATTTTTGATGATGAAATATGAAATTTTGATGATAGTTATACATGTTTTGTAAAGTGATTTTTAGTAAAAATGTCAATTTTGAATTAAATTGAAAACTGTGAAAATTGTGTGGTCAAATGTGTGAATGATTGATAAATATGGGCTACTAGTAGTATGGGTAAAATTCAGATGGCATGGGTTTGTCCTTAATTACATGAATTTGTAATTTTATGTGATAAGGACTAAATTGCAAAAATGTGTAATAAAAGGGGCAAAAGTGTAATTTTGAAAAAACGTGTAAGTTGTGTTAAATTGAATGAATTAATGATTAAATAAGTAAATTTTGTTATTTTATAAATTGAGAAAAATAAGATTCAGATCTAGAATGGGGGAAAACAAAGTATCGGACTAGTCGATCTGTTCCGTCGTTTTAACGAAACGAGGTAAGTTCATATGCTAATAAACGTACTTAAATTGTGTTATAAATGCTTATTTATTATTGAATTGAATTGAATGTTGAATGGTCATGATTACGAGCAAGAATCGACAGAGTTATGACATCCGAAAGTCCCGTACGAACCTAGGAATAGTATAGGATACAAATGTCATGACATTAGGTTACCGAGATGTGATTACATGTAAGACCATGTCTGGGACATTGACATCGTAAATCAATTTCGTGTAACACCCTGTCTAGGATACTGGCATTGATATGTGATAACATGTAAGACCATATGTGGGATATGGCATTGTACGAGCTATATGTGATTTCCGAGTATCCTTAATGATTCTGAACGGTTCAACGGGCATAGTCAAGATGAGAATGAAAGCACAACCAAATTAAGTGATACAGGTTCATATAGAACTATTATAAGAATCAAATGAAGGTAATTTGGTAAGTTCTTAGTGTATCACGTATACGAAAAGAGAAAGATTTATGTATAAGTATGTTTCATGCCAAAATGTGTTTATTTGGCTATAATGAGGTATGAATTGAATGATATGTGAGATATGAGTTATAGTTATTTTAACTAAATATACATATGGCACATAGTGTGCGAAATACTGTTATTTGATGATATTTCACATAATTCACTTGGCTAAAGAAAAGGTGATGAAAATTGAATTGAATAAAGTTTATATATATAATTGCTTATGCATATGAAGATGTGAATGAATTGATAAGAAGTATTCAATCCATGTGTGTTGTGAATGAATAAACTCATGAAAATCTTGATTAACTATGTGCATGAATTCGAGATAAAATGGTGCAAACATATGAATTATATCATGTTTGAATAATGGTTTTAAATGCAGTTATTAAATAATATGAGTTTATTACCATACGAGCTTACTAAGCTTTATAACTTACTTTTTGTTATTTTTCTATGTTTTATAGTGTTTCAGATGTTCGCTTGAGTTGGAAGTCGGTGGAGATCACATCACACTATCCAGTTTTGATTTCTGTATTTATACACTTGTGACTTGGTTATATGGCATGTATAGGCTTGAATCCTTTGATAAAAATTTTGGTGATGTATTTGGCCATTTTATATGGCTTATTAATGACTTATGTTTGATGTGTAATTTGATTTATGTAGTGGCATAATTTGGTATGGTTGGTGATGGTTCAAGTTGATCATTTGATCATTTGGAATATGATGAGTATTTACTTATGAAAAGCATGATTTTAGACTTGATAAGTGAATGGCTAATAAATGATTTATGAGTCAAGCTTTGTGTGTGATTGATGGTAGTAAAAATACATATTGAAATAGGCTGTATTGATAAGTATGATATGTCCTTTGGTATATGATTGAATAGGTGAGTAATGAGGAGTGAATCATGCTAGTTTGGTATGTGTTTGACTGTACAAATAGCATTGATTTGAGTTGATGAAATGGATAGAATTGGTATTGTAAGTTTGGTGCATGAAAAAAAATGGTTTGGCTACTTATTAATGTATTGAAATGGCATGAAATGTGGTGTTTTAGGTATGCTTGAGAAGGGTGACAAATGTGACTTCAACCAAGCCTATTTTCTCTTCACACGGTCGAGCACACAGGCATATGGCTTGACTGTGTGTGACACATGGCCTTGATACAAGGCCATGTGTCCCCTGGGATAGCCCTTCGATATTAAGTCAGTATACCCTATAGGTTTGGCATGGCCTAAACACACGAGCGTGTCTACTGGTCGTGTGAAACACATGGGCTGGCATATAGGCGTCTGGCTGGCCGCGTGACCCAAGTCAGTAACCCCTCCAGATTTCCCAAGGCCAAGGCACACGACCGTGTCTCCGACCGTGTGGTGCAAGTCAATAGATATGCTGTAACACCCCTTACCCGTACCCGAGGCCGGGATAAGGTACGAGGCATTACCGGACAAACATACAAACATTAAACTAAAATACAAGCCATAAATTTTCATTCATATTTCAAAACGTTCATTCACTTACACATAGTCCCTTATTTGAGTCTACGAAGCCCAAAACATACATTAGAAAGGGTCCGAGACTAAACTGAGAACTTACGAAAATCTTGGAAATTTCATGCTTTAACGCTCTACACACCCGTGTCCCAAAGTCGTGTTCCATACACGGCTGAGACACATGGTTGTGTCTCTACCTGTGTGGAATATACCTAGGCTATTTTCCAAGCTTTGGTCAACCTTAATCTCTTACACACTTATACAAAATCAAAAGCATATAACATGGTATTCATTTAATGATTAAATATTCTCAATTAAACCACAAACATAGCATTTGTATGTCATCATACATGTGTCTCTCATACTCATTTTACCTTGTTTATTATAATACCACTTATACATTTATACCAAGATTATCATCTTACAAAATATCTTTAGCTTAATCAGCAAGCATTCATATTTAAAACTAGATCATATCTTTATAAAATACCACAATTCAGATACGCAAAATAACATGTTTGCCTGAAACATTTCAATTCAACTCCATACCCAACAAGCATTACATTGAGACTAGTCATATATATATACATGTCATGATACATATCATTCTCTTTCTGTTTTCTTATAAACACATATCATTTATTTCATTATATCAATACTTCATATACCATACTTTCCATGTATTCCACATATATTTATTTTCCTCCTCCTTCTCTCATTCCACATCCTTAATGTATATAGCATTCTTGTAAGTACGATTTCACAATTTACTAATAAAAGCTCACATCAAATTGTCTACATGAGTCATAGTCACTTACTTATTTAAAATTCGAGCTACAGAGCTCCAAATTAAGATCCGTAAATTTCCCCTAAAACTAGACTCACATATATTTCCACCATAAAATTTTCATATTTTGGTTTAGCCAATTAGTACAGTTAATTCATTAAAATTTCCCCTATTTCACTTTCTGATAGTTCTGACCTCTCTTCACTAAAAATTAATTATCTCAGAGTACAGAACTCAGATAATGTTCTTATTGATTTATCTTGAAAATAGACTCATTAGGGATTTTAAAAATATAAGTTTAAGCCTCTAATTATTTTTATCCAAAATTTTTTGATTTTCCAAAGTCAGAACAGGGGATCCCGTAATCATTCTGAACCAGTCTCACAAAAACATAAATATTTCAAAATATAGAACTCATTTTCTTGCTCTGTTTCTTTTATATGAAAATAGACCCATTAGGCTTTAATTTGACATCTCATTCAGTCTCTTATTCAATTTATACTATTTTTGGTAATTTTTCAAAAGCACGTCACTGCTACTGTCCAAAACAATTTTATTGCTAATTCACTCTTTCACACTTTCTTTGTATTAACCGCATTTTAACATACATATCACAAATCGTTTTCACCACATTTCATACATCACAAGTGTAGGCCCATGATCACAAGGTCACCATAAAATCATCCTCATGTATAACTTACTTGTTTATAACCTCACCACATCCTGGTCACTTATTGAACACATCATTCACATAATCAAGTTCCTACACTTATTTATCATAAAACTCACAAAGCAATACGTAAAGAGTCTCCCGTTGAACACTTCAGATCAATCCTCGATACTTGGTGGTTTCAGCACATCGCTCCACCCATCATATAGTTTGGCTCTCTTGTACACATGGTGAACACTCAGTACCACCCATGTGACCTAGCCAATTTATCTCGTAGCTCTCTTGTCTACATGGTGTCCTTCACCTGAAACCACGCATGCGACTTAGCTACATATATCCCGTAGCTCTCTTGTCTACATGGTGTACACATAGTATCACCTATGTGACCTAGCTACATCATAATGTCTTGTAGCTCTCTTGTACACATGATGTGCACTCGGCACCATACATGTGACCTAGCTACATACTATCTATATCATCCAATCTTTCCGAAGGTTCAACCGGGATTTCTCTCTCTTTTCCAACAATTTCACCAATCAAGTAATTATCCACAAACATATTTCCAGTATTATTATAAAATATCATAATACAAGTAATATTTATGTATTACTTACATATAAACTTACATCTCATTTAATATCAAGGCAATAACATTAAATTACACATTGCCTTATTAAAAATCATATGAACTTACAATTTCCCATAATATCCCTAATCATAGAATCACATTTATGTATGATAATTCAATGCACTTCATGTACCATAGACATATTTTTAAATCAATTCATAAACTTGGCACCATAATCATTTAATTTAATATAATTCAATTAATTCACTAAATTTAACTTTCAAATATAAATTACAGTATTATTGCTGTATTATTATCATACCAACTTACATACTTTCAACACCTCAGAAATCATAATGAATATATCAATTTTACATTGAAACATGCATAAATTAATGCTTATTATATATATGAACTTACCACGATACTAAAACAACCATTTTACCAACTTTCCCAATTTTCGATTTTTCTCTCATTCTAGGTTTAAATCTCGTTTTCTGGGATCTAAAACATCATATTTTACTTATTTAATTAATTTACTATTCAAAACAGTCCTTAACTCAACCTTTGTAAAAATTACAATTTTGCCCCTAAACTTTTGCATATTTACACTTTTTCCCCTAGGCTCGAGAATTAAACTTCATCCCTTATTCTTATGTTTTATGACATGCTGATCACTTTTCCCTTCTATGGCAACATCAAATTCTCACTCTAAGATATACTTATGACTATTAGGTATTTTTACCGATTAAGCCATTTTACTCGTTTTCACTCAAAACCGAGTAGCACAAGTTGTCTAACATAATTTAAAACCTCATATTCTATTATAAAACATCAAAATAAACACATTTCACCTATGGTTATTTTTCCAAATATGAACCCTAGCTTAAATTATTGCTAGAATAAGCTTAATCAAATTATCGGGATTCCGAAAACGTAAAGAACTTGAAAAACGGGGTTATAACGGACTTACTATTGAGCTTGGAAAGCTTGAAAACCCTATCCATGGCTTCCCCCATGCTAATTTCGGCCTCCATGAGAAATATGAGTCAATTTTGGCTTTATTTTCCCTTTTTATTTCTTTTAATTACCTAATGACCAAAATACCCTTCCTTACTAAACATTCAAAAATTCCATCTATGTCCAATTTTTGTCCATCACTTAGAAATTGGTCAAATTTCTATTTAAGACCTCTTAATTAATATTTCAAAGCAATTTCATACTAGAAACTTCTAGAATGCAAGTTTTACAACTTATTCAATTTAGTCCCTAACTTCAAATTGAGCACTTTATGCATAGAATTTCTTCACGAAATTTTCACACAATCATGCAATCATATCATAGACCTCAAAATAATCATAAAATAATTATTTCTATCTCAGATTTTCTGGTCCTGAAACCTCTATTCCAACTAGACCCAATTTTGGGCTATTACAACAATCCCCCCTTTAGAGATTTTCGTCCTCGAAAATCTTACCGGAGTGAAGTTTAGTATCTTTCTCATAATTTCCAGCATTACTAACTAATTTTTTTCAAGACGATACTTTCAGAAACACTCTGTCATCAATTTGAATCCCAAAATAACTCAGTCAACTCTGATATTTCTCTAACTCTGTCCTTCACTTGTCAACCATTCTCAGTCTTTGGTCATATCTATAATTATTTTATCACTGAACTCTTTGATTCCACACTTAGGAACTTAGTCAACATGATTCTCATGAATTTTCATTATATACACCTCATCGGTAAGGGGGTGAAGTCGTACAGTCTCTAACTCGATTCTGACATATATCTATATGACACATTTTTTTCATTATCCACATATGTCATTATAATCATACTATCCACTTCAAACAATTTATTATTCATATCTGTCTTACATAAAATTTCCAATTATCTCATTTCAAACAAGTGTACTCACTCGTACATTCTATGAATTTTGAATAACTTTAGTCATCACATTTATTAATTAATTTAGTCAAGCATGCAACAGCATATGTAGGCCAAACAAATATGAATAAATATATCACTATATAAACTTTCATCTCACATATTATCACATATACATATATCACGAATTCTTATTCATACCTTCCCGAGTTTAACACATCATAGCTACACTTTATTCAAATACTTCAATATTACTATTAAATTGTCAGATGTAGCTCGGTTGGAGAATACTTCATTTTAAACAAAATGGTCCTCATTAGTGTCTAGTTGGGGCATGTATAACTAAACTCTCACACTTGCTATATTAGTCCGAGAATTGACTAAACCTGCTCCGATACCACTAAATGTAACACCCCTTACTGTACCTGAGGTCGGGATAAGGTACGAGGCATTACCGGACAAACATACAAACATTAAACTAAAATACAGGCCATAAAATTTCATTCATATTTCAAAACGTTCATTCACTTACACATAGTCCCTTATTTGAGTCTACGAAGCCCAAAACATACTTTAGAAAGGGTTCGGGACTAAACTGAGAACTTACGAAAATCTTGAAAATTTCATGCTTTAAGGCTCCACACACTCGTGTCCCAAAGTCGTGTTCCATACACGGCTGAAACACATGGTCGTGTCTCTACCTGTGTGGAATATACCTAAGCTATTTTCCAAGCTTTGGTCAACCTTAATCTCTTACACACTTATACAAAATCAAAAGCATATAACATGGTATTCATTTAATGATTAAATATTCTCAATTAAACCACAAACATAGCATTTGTATGTCATCATACATGTGTCTCTCATACTCATTTTACCTTGTTTATTATAGTACCACTTATACATTTATACCAAGATTATCATCTTACAAAATATCTTCAGCTTAATCATCAAGCATTCATATTTAAAACTAGATCATATCTTTATAAAATACCACAATTCAGATGCGTAAAATAACAAGTTTGCCTGAAACATTTCAATTCAACTCCATACCCAACAAGCATTACATTGAGACTAGTCATATATATATACATGTCATGATACATATCATTCTCTTTCTGTTTTCTTATAAACACATATCATTTATTTCATTATATCAATACTTCATATACCATACTTTCCATGTATTCCACATATATTTATTTTCCTCCTCCTTCTCTTCATTCCGCATCCTTAATGTATATAGCATTCTTGTAAGTACGATTTCACAATTTACTAATAAAAGCTCACATCAAATTGTCTACATGAGTCATAGTCACTTGCTTATTTATAATTCGAGCTACAGAGCTCCAAATTAAGATCCGTAAATTTCCCCTAAAACTAGACTCATATATATTTCCACCATAAAATTTTCATAATTTTTAGTTTAGCCAATTAGTACAGTTTATTCATTAAACTTTCCCCTGTCTCACTTTCTGATAGTTCTGACCTCTCTTCACTAAAAATTAATTATCTCACAGTACAGAACTCGGATAATGTTCTTGTCGATTTATCTTGAAAATAGACTCATTAGGGATTTTAAAAATATAAGTTTAAGCCTCTAATTATTTTTATCCAAAATTTTGTGATTTTCCAAAGTCAAAACAGGGGATCCCGTAATCAATCTGAACCAGTCTCACAAAAACATAAATATCTCAAAATATAGAACTCATTTTCTTGCTCTGTTTCTTTTATATGAAAATAGACTCATTAAGCTTAAATTTTTTTGATATCTCATTCAGTCTCTGATTCAATTTATACTATTTTTGGTGATTTTTCAAAATCACGTCACTGCTACTGTCCAAAACAGTTTTATTGCTAATTCACTCTTTCACACTTTCTTTGTATTAACCTCATTTTAACATACATATCAAAAATCATTTTCACCATATTTCATACATCACAAGTATAGGCCCATGATCACAAGGTCACCATAAAATCATCCTCATGTATAACTTACTTGTTTATAACCTCACCACATCTTGGTCACTTAATGAACACATCATTCACATAATCAAGTTCCTACACTTATTTATCACAAAACTCACAAAGCAATACATAGAGAGTCTCCCGTTGAACACTTCGGATCAATCCTTGATACTTGGTGGTTTCAGCACATCGCTCCACCCATCATATAGTTTAGCTCTCTTGTACACATGGTGAACACTCAGTACCACCTATGTGACCTAGCCAATTTATCTCGTAGCTCTCTTGTCTACATGGTGTCCTTCACCTGGAACCACGAATGCGACCTAGCTACATATATCCCGTAGCTCTCTTGTCTACATGGTGTACACATAGTATCACCCATGCGACCTAGCTACATCATAATGTCTTGTAGCTCTCTTGCACACATGATGTGCACTCAGCACCATACATGTGACCTAGCTACATACTATCTGTATCATCCAATCTTTTCGAAGGTTCAACCTGGATTGCTCTCTCTTTTCCAAAAATTTCACCAATCAAGTAATTATCCACAATCATATTTCCAATATTATTATAAAATATCATAATACAAGTAATATTGATGTATTACTTACATATAAACTTACATCTCATTTAATATCAAGGAAATAACATTAAATTACATATTGCCTTATTAAAAATCATATGAACTTACAATTTCCCATAATATCCCTAATCATAGAATCACATTTATGTATGATAATTCAATGCACTTCGTGTACCATAGACATATTTTTAAATCAATTCATAAACTAGGAACCATAATCATTTAATTTAATATAATTCAATTAATTCACTAAATTTAACTTTCAAATATAAATTACAGCATTATTGCTGTATTATTATCATACCAACTTACATACTTTCAACACCTCGAAAATCATAATGAATATATCAATTTTACATTGAAACATGCATAAATTAATGCTTATTATACATATGAACTTACCTCGATACTAAAACGGCCATTTTACCAACTTTCCCAATTTTCGATTTTTCTCTCATTCTAGGTTCAAATCTCGTTTTTCGGGATCTAAAACATCATATTTTACTTATTTAATTAATTTACTATTCAAAACAGTCCTTAACTCAACCTTTGGAAAAATTACAATTTTGCCCCTAAACTTTTGCATATTTAACTTTTTCCCCTAGGCTCGGGAATTAAACTTCATCCCTTATTCTTATGTTTTATGACATGCTTATCACTTTTCCCTTCTATGGAAACATCAAATTCTCACTCTAACATATACTTATGACTATTAGGTATTTTTACCGATTAAGCCCTTTTACTCGTTTTCACTCAAAACCGAGTAGTACAAGTTGTCTAACATAATTTAAAACCTCATATTCTATTATAAAACAGCAAAATAAACACATTTCACCTATGGATATTTTTCCAAATATGAACCCTAGCTTAAATTATTGCTAGAATAAGCTTAATTAAATTACCGGGATTCCAAAAACGTAAAGAACTTGAAAAACGGGATTATAACGGACTTGCTATTGATCTTGGAAAGCTTGAAAACCCTAGAAATGGCTTCCCCCATGCTAATTTCGGCCTCCATGAGAAAGATGAGTCAATTTTGGCTTTATTTTCCCTTTTTATTTCTTTTAATTACCATATGACCAAAATGCCCTTCCTTACTAAACAATCAAAAATTCCATCTATGTCCAATTTTTTTCCATCACTTAGAAATTGGTCAAATTTCTATTTAAGACCTCCTAATTAATTTTTCAAAGCAATTTCATACTAGAAACTTCTAGAATGCAAGTTTTGCAACTTATTCAATTTAGTCCCTAACTTCAAATTGAGCACTTTATGCATAGAATTTCTTTACTAAATTTTCACACAATCATGCAATCATATCATAAACCTCAAAATAATCATAAAATAATTATTTCTATCTCGGATTTTTTGGTCCCGAAACCTCTATTCCTACTAGACCCAATTTTGGGCTATTACATATGCCCTATTTTCACACGACCTATGACACGGGCGTGTCTGGTGGCCATGTGAGGCACACGGTTGTTCACACGGGCATGTGACCCATGTATGCGTTAAAATTTACTAAGTTTCCTAAAGTTTTCAAATGTTATTGATTTAGTCCCGAACATCTTTTAAGCATGTTTTAAGGCCTCGTAGAGCCATAAAAGGGACAATGTGAATTTGTTGGGTGGGTTTTATATATGAATGTATACATGTATATGTTATGAATGTGAATAATCTGTATTGATCGGTAATGCCTCGTAACCCTATTCCAGAGATAGATTTGGGTTAGGGGTGTTACAGAGCTCCAACATGAATCTTCAACAGAATACTAAGTGCTCACAAGGTATAAAAAGATAGGTGATTATCGAAGCAATAAAGTTCAATGTATATCTGACCCAGTGTCACTCCTCTATTTAATCCGGGACTTAAACATGTATACTAACCTCACTTTCAGATGATGGCAATACGACACTATTAAGAATAAGTGGACTAAATTCCTCTAATCCTCACTCAACTTCCATTGAAATGCTTGTTGGCTCAAACTGTAATTGCACTTTCCAATGTCAGTGACTACAATAACACTTCCGTGTTAAAAAACATTCAAACCCCAAGATTAAACAATAAAAGCAAGATTGAATAAGGTAACATTTAATAAAGAATTCATGTGTACTTCCATACAAACAGAAAAGAGAGAATAATCACCAGCATTCAAAAAGAAATAAGAAAGAATCGAGTGGAGAATACTATTCCTGTACAACTCAACTGAATCTCTCTATTCCCTCTTGTCTAGCACTTAGCTCCTCTCGTCAAAAGGTAATTCTGGTTTTCATGTTGGCTCACTCATGAGAGGCTTAATCTACCATGGCCACAAGCTTCAAGGTAGGATGATGAAGATTATGATCCGAAAAAAAGAGCTAGCCTTTCTTCTCACGTCCACCTTTTATGTCCTCCTCTAATAGTACATGTGTCCTTTCCTCAAATTATTCTGTCTTTGTACGTACAAGTTGGTTATACCAGACTGGACAGCTCATGCAATTTTAGTTCTTATCCGGATAGCTGTCAAGTGCAACGATAATTCTGGATGCAATCTAGAATTCACACATGTAGCGACATTAATGCAAAATGATAGATAAATTAAGGATAAAATAAGCTAGGTATAAAATGCAATTTACTAAACTGAAAATGCTAACATGTATGCTAAGGATAACTAAATGGGAACAATTTAACCAATAAGTAAGGGGAAAACCTATGTTCTTTCTAGTGCTATCACACCCCCAAACTTGAGTTTTTACTTGTCCTTAAGTAAAACAGAAACTAACAAGGCTACAAAAAATTTACTAAGGCAAATGATCATTCTAGAAACTTGAGCCCTGTAAATTCCTAATGGATGAATCACATTCAGGTGAAAGAATATTTCATCGACAATTTATAAGCAAAAATGAATAAGGCTGTAACTTCATCAATGCTAGCATCATGCTTCAAACCCTAAGTTCTATCTACCATTGCAACATTTATTGTACAATACTAAGTATTTATATATTATATATATGTATTTTTTCCGAAATAAGGGATATCGTTGCATTACTTTACCCTTGTTCTTGAGAAGTAATGATGGGGTGCAACAAACCCCTAGAGAGTATGTAATTGCGCCAACACACACTCATGCTGTGACAACCTTTGGCCAGATTGATTTTTCTAACACTTGTATTGGAGTGTTCCCTTTTTAACATTCCATAATACACCCACTTTAGAGTGTCTCTAATTTATAACTATATATACATATATAAGTAGCTATAAAAAGCAGATTCATTCAAGATTTAAGGAATGATAGTCGTCATCCATTACTAATGCAACCTACTCCATTCATCAAAGAATTGAAGCTACAAACTTCTATCAAATTTATCCAACTCATTCATTGATAATTCACATGATTCAAGAATTAAGCATCAAATGTAACAAAAATTTTCTAACAATTTTCATCAACTATAATTAAACCTTGCATGCTTCATTTTCAAAAAAAAAAATTTGAAATGTGGGTGCATTTCCAAGCCCCATGTACATCCCCCAGACTTAAAGTTTGCATTGTCCCCAACGCACTAATAAAGAAAATGTAATGACAATAAAGAAAATGCAATGACAATGTATATTTATCAAAATAAAACTTACAGCTACATGCAATGCATAAATACTACAACTAAAGCTTAAATAAACTAACTCAGTTATCTGCAACCGTCAATGGGGCTACATGATGTTTCTTTCTCCTCTTTTTCTTCTCCTCATTCTTTCGCTTTTATCATTGGAGCACTTTCTTTTCTTTTCTTTTCTTTTCTTTGGGCTTTGCACGGTCTTTGGATTGCTCCTCAGTTCCCAGCTCTGCCTCAACATCACTGGCTGCTTCCTGTGTAGGAGAGGCTAGCTGGAGTGGTCCAGTGTAGACTACTATTTCCAATGAATTGCATTGCTCCTCACTAGTTACCTCAGCAACTTCTGCCGGTCTTGCTCCAACTTGCTCCAAATTATCAATATTTGCACCCACAGACTCGGGTGTGGTGACAATGTTCACAATATAATCTTCTTCTTCTCTTTTTTTATAATTTTTAGCAACTTTTTCTTCTTCATTAAGAACTTCCTTGTGACACCCCTAAAGTGACCCTAGTCAGAAAGTGGTTTCGGGACCACGAAACCGAGTCACAAAAATAATTAGATGTTATATTCTGTGCTTATTGTATGTGGAATTTGTATGTGTGAATATTTCGTGCCTTGATTTTTATCAAGGCGGTGTTAATTTATAAGAAAGGACCCATGTGATAAGACTTGATAATGTGATAGGTGAAATTTAAAGTGGCCAAATAATGCATGAGTTATTGACATGAGGGACTTGCATGTCAAATGGACCACTTTTAATTAGTGGCCGGCCATAATGATAGTTGATAGATATTATATGCATTTCATTTTAGCATGATAATAGTTAGTGGCTTTATATTATGGAAGAAAGAATAATTAAAAGAAGAAATGGGTGATAAAAACAAAGGTGGTTCATCCTCACTCTACCATTGTCGTAACTTGAGATTAGAAAGAAAACAAAAAGAGAACATGCATGTAGTTCATCTTGGAGGCCGAACAAAGGAGAAAGAAAATAAAATTTGTGGCTTTGAAGTTTCGGCCATTTGGAAGCAACAATTCAAGGTGAAATTCAAGTTGTTTTGTTAATTTTTAGTATCATTGAATCCCTTACTTAATTTTCTCTAAAACCCATGAGTTAAAATT
Organism: Gossypium hirsutum; assembly: GCF_007990345.1. Classification (NCBI taxonomy): domain Eukaryota; kingdom Viridiplantae; phylum Streptophyta; class Magnoliopsida; order Malvales; family Malvaceae; genus Gossypium; species Gossypium hirsutum. Next base: position 78,385,907 of record NC_053425.1, on the reverse strand, counting down.
TGTTTTGGTGAATAATTGATGTTCGGCCATGAGTTGATGAGCTAAGAAATTTGAGTTTGATGTTAGAATTTAAAAATCAAGTGTTAGATGAATGCCTTTTGTGTTACGATTTTATGTGATTTTTCCTAAATTGTCTATGAATTTTTGGTTGTTGATTTCATGGTAATGGTATATTGAATCCATGATTTGAATTCATGAAAATTTAGTAAGGTTGCATTCGGCAACTTGCTTGGAATTAAGAAATGATGTCTAAGCTTAGGTGATTTCGATGATGATATATATATTCATAAGTATATTTAGCTGATTCGGCTTTGGTATTTGCATAGAAAAAAATATGTGTGAAGTTAGTTGTTGTGTTTGGTTAAGGTACTATAAATAGCTTATGATTAATTCATCTTTTGGTAAGTTTCATGTATGATATGCTATGGCTTTGAGAATGCATTTTATAAATTAGTTCGAAAAGGAGTGAAATAACAATTATATGTTTGACTATGTATTGGATATTTTGGTTTGGTTTGTCAATGCAATGTATGCGCTTAGGTTATGCTTAAATGGTTAGTGGAAGTAAATGATGTAATGTCAACCATAATTTTATATGTTAACAAATATTATGCTATTTGTTATGATTGGTATGAGTTAAAATGCGGATGTGTATAGATAAGCAAAAGGATATGTTTAGTATTTAGTTAAAGTAACGAAATTGTACTAAAGAGAGTATTAATGCATGTTTGGTACTTGAGATGATTGAGGTGGTGATCTCGAAGCTAAATGTTATAAGGAATAAGTGTATTTCTTGCTAACCGAATTATAATATAATCGAATGTGGTTTTACACAATAGTGATGTGATAAGTTTAAATTTGGTTCATTAGCTCAAGAACTCAAGGAAACAAAGTCGGATCGTGGAAAAGGGGAAATTGGTAGAATAGTCGAAATTGACGTACATTAGCGATCGAGGTAAGTTTTAAGTATTAAAGCCTATAATGTGATTATGATATGTTAAGCACATATTAAAAGAATCATAACTCTATTGTAAATCTTTATGCATATAGCCTAATGGTTATTATGAAGTATAGGTAAGTTATTGATATGATATGTTGCCAAATGGATATGATATTATGAAGTGCTGAAAGGATATGTCAGAAGAGTAAAATTGTGATAAACCTGCTCAGGACAGCAGCAGTAACATGAATTTAGAAAATCACCATAAATTCATGGATTTGAATTAGAGGCTGAATGAGACATGAAATTAAAGCTTAATGAGTCTAGTTTCTTATAAAAGAAACCGTGTAAGCAAAGGAATTTCTGATAATGAGAAATTTGATTCGTAGTGAAGAGTGGTCAGATTAGTCAAGCAGTGAAACAGGGGAAAACTTTAAGAAAAAATCTGGTATTGATTGGCCAAACCTAAAATTCTGGAAATTTTATGGATGGAAGACATACGAGTCTATATTCAGGAAAAATTTACGAAAAGTGATTTGGAGTTTTGTAGCTCCAGTTATAAATAATTTAGTGACTATTGCTCAGGAAAAACAGCTTGTGCTGAATTTGAGATTGTGTTGTAAACCTTGATAAACTTGTTTTAGTTGCTTATAAGCTATTGATTAAACCCATATGTGAATTCTAAATTGTGATAAGGCCTAATGGCCGATGTGATGAATGTGAAAGTGTATATATGTGATAAGGCTTAATGGCCGATGTGATGAATGTGAAAGTGTATATATGTGAATAGGGCCTAATGGCCGATGTGATGAATGTGAAAGTGTATATATGTGATAAGGCCTAATGGCCGATGTGATGAATGTGAAAGTGTATATATATGTGATAAGGCTTAATGGCCGATGTGATGAATGTGAAAGTGTATATGTGCGATAAGGCCTAATAGCCGATGTGATGAATGTGAAAGTGTATATATATGTGATAAGGCTTAATGGCCGATGTGATGAATGTGAAAGTGTATATGCGTGATAAGGCTTAATGGCCGATGTGATGAATGTGAAAGTGTATATATGTGACAGGGCCGAGTGGCCAATGTGATGGATGTGAAAGTGCATAAATGTGATAAGTCCCGAAGGGCATTTGTGTCAGTACTATATCCGGGTTAAAACCCCGCAGGCTTTATGCGAGAATATTATCACTGATTAATGTCCTTAAGCTTCGTGCTTGTACTATATCGAGCTCTAAAGACCCGATGACTACGTGTGGGGATTTTGTCCGGGTAAGACCCGATAACTTCGTGTGGAGATTATGTCCGGGTAAGACTTCGTAATAAGAATTGCTTATAAATATATTCAATGCGAAAGGTTAAACAGGTATGTACTCCAAGTTTATATGTGAGCTTGATTTGCACTAAATCATAAGGTAGTTATGTGATGCATACGAGAGCAATCTATGAGACTATTCCTATGATTATGTGACATCGGATCAGTGTGAGAGGTGATGTGAAATCATACGATATATCTATGTCACATGAGCTCACTTTTATGTGAAAGTTTATCTGCCTATTGTATATGATGAGATGTGCAGATTCGGTAAAGGGATGGTATGCCCGAAGGAAGAGTGAAATAAAAATACGAACAACTATGTTATAATTTGATTGTTATCTGTTGACACTGCTTAAAACTTACTAAGCATTGTAATGCTTACTCCGTTTACTCTGTTTCCTCTGTTTTATAGATCTCATTGCGAAGCTACAGGCTCGGGGATCGTCAGCAACTAGTCACACTATCACTATCCACTGTTTGGTACTGCTATGTTTCGGATTGTCTTATGGCATGTATAAAATAGACTAGTGGCGGAAGAATATTTTGGTTAATGTATATAGCCATGCGAAAATGGCTTATATATGTTCGAGCATAATGTTATAATCATTTGGTATGGAATGGTTAATCGCTATCATGATTTGTGCTATTTATGCAAAAAGGGCTAGTTGAATCATGGAAACTATGAAATAGGTAAAGTCTACCTTAAAGGCAGATGCTGGCAGCAGCAGTGATGTAGATTTGGAAAATCACTAAAAATAGTAGGATTGGAATTAAATAGTGAATAAATTATGTAAATGAAACTTGATGAATCTATTTTCATAGGAAAGTAACGAAATGATCATATGGACAGTATGTTAAGAGATATTCAGGTTCTCGTGAGACAGGGCCAGAACGGTTTCTGGATTCCCTGTTCCGAATTTGGAAATTCATTATAAATTAAACAGAGATAATTAGGATTTATGCCATATATTTCTGGATTCCTCTCTGAGTCTAGTTTCTATAGAAACAAACGGCATCAGTATTGAAGCCCTGTGCAGGGAGATATCCAAGTCGTAATGCGCAAAGGTCAGTGTAGTCGATCCCTGTAACATGGGAGACTTTGACTAATAAACTGTACTAATTGGCCTGACCAAAAATTCTAGAAAAAAATATGTAGATGGGCATATGAGTCTAGTTTCAGGGAAAAATTACGAAACTGATTTTCGAGTTGTGAAACTCAAGATATGATTTTTAAGGTGACAGTGTCGCAGTTAGCCAACTGCCTGGAAAATTTTAAAATGGACTGCGATAGTAAGCAAATTTAGTCTGTGAACCCCTCGTGTCCGACTCCGGCAACGGTCTCGGGTACGGGGTGTTACATTCCTTTTCTGCAGCAGCAACTTACTTCTCAACAACAGTATTCTTTTGATCAACAAAAATATCATTATCTAACAAGCTATCAATCTTTCATAGGAATTCTTCAATTTCCTTAGATTCCTCTTCTTTCTCATTATCAGAGACCTGCACAATAGGTGGGGATGCTACTGATCTGTCTCGGTCTTCTAAGTCATCATCTGAGGAAAAGATTTTAATGGGAACCCGTCCACACTACTCCCTCAACATAGTAGTCTTTCACCAACAAGTCCCATTTTTCATCAATGATGTCCTTGATGAACTCTGAGTGTTTGTCAACATCAACCTTGGTGTTGTACAGCTCGTTGATTTTTTTAGCATCCCATGGTATTAAACCTTCTCAAATGAAAATGAACTCTAACTCATTATCGTAGAGATTAGCATAAAACACATGCACCAGTAAATGAGAGTAGCTTCCAAGATAGGTGCAAAAAGTTTCCCACTTTAACTTTGAGATGGTCTTCTAGACTTGTTTACCCAAGTCTTGTTGTGGGAAAGGGAAATGCCCTACTTAGGATGGAAGTTTCACTTCAATATGTTGTCGTGAAATCATTCATTTGTCACTTTGTTCAAAAATATTACTGGCTCATTTATCTGCATTGGCCTGGGGGATTCTGATTCACAAACTATAGTAGTAGAAGAAGCATGTTCTCTAGTAGATTTGGTGGCTTTCTTGACCGAGCCTCTTGTTTTGGGCATCTTTTGTTGAGAGAGAACAGTTTAAAGTTAAAAAGATATGATTTTGAGAAGAGAAAAGAAATAAAAAATGGTTGCTTGAATGTGTTACAATCGGTACAGTGGGAGAAGATTTATAGTGAGTGAAGGAGGAAGATGGAGAGGCATGTTGTTTTGTGGAGAGATATAAGGCTGGAAGGAATAGTTGTGTCCAATATAAATTGTGCCCACTCAGAAGGATCAAACGACTGAGTGATTTTGATCCAATGGTGGAATTTGAATTTCCCTGAATTCTGATGAGATATAAATGGTAGTACAGACTTATGGAATGCACCGACAGCAAAATTTTAATGCGTCGACAAAGGTGCCTAATTTATTCTGCAAAAAGGAAGGAAAAAAACTTTAACAAAACATAAATAAAATAAACTAAAATCACGGAGTACTAATTAAAAAGAAAACTTTTCAACCAATTGAATGGTCTCTGCCTGTTTTTGATCATTATTGCCAAAATAGGGTTTCAGCCTCTATCCATTTACTTTAAACTGGTGTCCATCACGTAAATCTCGAATTGTGACAGCACCATGCAGAAATACGTCGACAACTTCAAAAGGTCCAGACCAACGTGAACACAATTTACCTGGGTACAATTTGAGTGAAGAATTGAATAATAACACCTGTTGACCCGCGATAAATTTTCACAGTAAAATAATCTTGTCATGCCACCATTTGGTCTTTTCCTTGTAAATTGTAGCTTTTTCATAACCATTTCTCCTAATCTCCTCTAGTTTAGTGATATCCAACAGTCCTTTCTTTCTAGCTGCTTGATAGTCCATCTTCATTTGCTTAACTGCCCACATTGCTTTGTGTTCCAGTTCGACTGGCAAGTGACATGCTTTCCCAAAAACCAATTGATACGGCGACATCCCTAATAGAGTTTTGTATGCTGTCCGCAATACCCATAAAGCGTCATCCAATCGGAAAGGCCAATCTTTCCCCGAAGGGATTACAACCTTATCAAGAATGTTCTTAATTTTTTGATTCGATACTTCGACTTGTCCATTGGTTTGCGGATGATAAGTGGTAGCCATTCTATGGTTAACTCCATACCTCTTCAGTACGGTGTCCCCTTGGTTGCAATGAAAGTGTGTATCCTGATCACTAATCAATGCCTTTGGTGTGCAAAAGCGAGTGAACATATGCTTGTGATAAAATTTTAGCACTATCTTTGCATCATCCTTTGGTACTGCAATAGCTTCAACCCACTTTGAGACATAGTCAACAGCTACTAAAATATAAAGATTTCTGAGTGAAATCGGAAATGGTCCTCTAAAATCCATACCCCAAACATCAAATAATTCAACCGCCATTATTGTCTACTACAATATTTCATTGCATCGGGATATAGAACTGATGCGCTGACACTTGTCACATTGATTCACAAAATTGTGGGTGTGTAACACCCTTAACCCGTATCCGTCACTGGAGCAGGGTTACGAAACATTATTAGACTTATAAGTCAAACAATCATACATTTCATATGCATTTATCAATCATATCAAAACCATTCAAATACATTTATATAGTCTCTAATATAAGCCCTCGAGTCACTAAATAGAAATTAGAAGTGGTTCGGGACTAAACCGAGTTCTCTACGAATTTTTAAGAAAACATGGAATTTTTTTCAAAATGCAAGGGTCACACGCCCGTGTGGCCAGGGAACATGCCCGTGTGGCTAAAGGACACGTCCGTGTTTTAGGCCATTTCCAACCCCATGTAACTTACTGACTTGGGTGACATGGCCAGACCACACTCCCGTATGCCAGGCCGTGTTCTAGGCCATGTGAAAACTGGAGGGTACATTAACTTGTGCCACACAGCCAAGCCACACGCCCGTGTGGTTGGCCGTGTAAAGCTGCTGACTTGGTTTCAAAAGAAGCATCAGGGACACACGGCTGTGTCACCTAGCCGTGTGTCACACATAGCTGAGACACATGCCTGTGTCTCTACTCGTGTGGACAACAATAGGCCATTTTCCAAGCCACATTCCCCACCCTTATTGGTACCAACCTATATGCATCAATTGGCATACAACCATGGCATAAATAGTTACTCAAAACCAACTAATATCAAGTTTATAACATGAATATTTACACCACAACATGATATAACAACCAAATTCATTTGACCACCTTAAAACATACCAAACATACTTCAAAGGTCACCTAAATGGTCAACTACATGAATGAGACATTATGCCTAACTTAGCATTCATAGCATTCTCAAACTTCAACCACTTGGAACTTTCAATACCAATCATCAACATGACTTTCACCTAGCAAATATACACAATATATCATAAGGATGTCTACATCTAATTACATATCAAAACGTATACCATTTACAAGCCAAATCGATTTGGCTAATTACACCAGAAAACATATAGGCCACAATAGCCAAAACACCTATACATGCCATTTAACCTAAAACGTAAAGTCCAAAGTACCAAAATGAGTATTTGATACTGTGGCGCAATCTCTGACGACTTTTGAAATTGAGCGAGCTTCTAGAATACTATAAAACATGAACAAATAAATGGAGTAAGCAATTAAGCTTAGTAAGTTCATAATTCATAGAATAAAACATGCCATATAACCAAAAATTTAGGTAAATAAACCAAATCATAATTCAATTCAGTTTGGCCAAAGCCTATCATACAATCCATAATCATGTTAGTCATATGTTCATATAAAATCGAAAATCATTTATGAATTCATCAATTAATTGGACTCCATGTACATGTGACATCTATGCTATGATTCCATATATCAAATATCAATCATTTCCATGTAAATATCTATACTTATTCATATTGAACTTGTATAATCTCGTAATAACACTATGCCCATTGAACCATCTAGAATATCGTAGGATACACGGGTGGTACACACGAAGTGTACTAAACAGTAATCTGTCAATTCTTTTACATGTATGCTCATACGAGTGATAAATGGTAAGCTCATCTAGGTTGAATATCAATAAGCTCTTACAAGCTAAATATTGGCAAGCTCATAAGAGCTGTGTTGAGTTTGCAACAAATGCAGGACCTCAACCACAATCGGTAACCCTAATGACATTGTCATTTATATCCTACAAATTCTGAAAGTTCCAACAGGGTGAGGTAATCTTAGTATTATATTAGTTATACATTCAATATTTATACACCATTATTACTAAATTCACATACATATATTTCAAATAAAGTATATAAATACACAATGTAATTATACGAACCTACCTTGAATTAGTACGGAGTAAATCGACCGATCAATCAGCTACCTTTTTCTTTTCCTCAGTTTAGATCGTCTATATAATATCAAATTTAACTAATTTAATAATTATTCTATTCAATTTAGTCTAATTTCACAATAGGGAAATTTTCCGCTAACATTTGACTTCTTTACAAATTAGTCCCTAAGCTCGTAAAAAAGAAATTTCATGAAATTTTTATACACTCAAGCCTAGCTGAAACTTATATGTGCTTATAACAGCCCATACTTTCCACAAATTTATACATTTAACACATAAATTTTGAAATTCCCAAATAAACCCCTAATCGATAATTTCATTTAAAAATCCTTTAACAAAAGTTTCTTATTTAACAACCAAGATTCTTTTTCTTCCATTCTTCAAAAACAACCAAAATACTCTCATCGAAAAACCCTAGACTTTCAATCATATTGCAAATTAGCCCCTAATTAGCTAGCTTAAGCTACAGGGGTTCCAAAAACATAAAAATCAGCAAAAACAAACACAAAAATAACTTACATGCAAGAGAATAGCTTGGCTGAAATTTTCAAGCTTCCATGGTTAATTTTTTGCTGCTAGAATCGGTTGGTGAAGAAAGAAATGAAAAAGATGATATTTCTATTTCTTTTGTTTATTTTATCTTTTAGTAACCTAACACCACCTAACATTTCAAAATTCATGATTATACTCGATGTACATCCACTAACACAATTAGTAGTCAAATTACTCAATAAGGACCTCTAGTTTAAAGTTCTATGACTATTTTACATCTTTAGCTAATAGAACACAACTTTCACACTTTATGCAATTTAGTCCTTTTTCACAAATTGAGTATACAAACGATAAAATTTCTTAACGTTTATGTCATAATTCTAACATGTTGTAGACCACATAATAATATAAAAATAAATTTTACGACATCAGATTTGTGGTCCTGAAACCACTGTTCCAATTTCACTGAAAACGAGTCATTACAAGGCGTATTTGAATAATGTCGGCCAGTAAAATCCTGATTGGAGAACTTTAGCCGCAGTTCTCATACCACCAAAATGACCTCCATAAGGAGCATCATGACAATGCTTCAGGATTGAAAGCATCTCCACTTCTGCAACATAACATCGAATGATGTTTTCATTGCATACCTTGAACAAATACGGCTCGTTCCAATGATACTTTACTACTTCACGAAGAAATCTTTCTTTTTTATAGCTTGTGACACCCAATGGGAGTTTTCCACACACTATATAATTAACAAAATATGTATACCATGGAGTTACATCTACAACAAATAATTTCTTATCTAGGAATGCATCGACAATTTCAAGTATGTTTTCATCTTCGCTACCAACTTCCAATCAAGACAGATGGTCTGTAACTTGATCCTCTGAACCCTTACGGTCTTTTATCTTGATGTAAGACTCTTGCAACAATAATATCCAGAGTATCAGTCCTGGTTTGGAATCTTTTTCACAAAAAAGGTATCTCACAACGAATGATCAATGAATATAGTAACCTTTGCGTCGACAAGATAGGAACGAAACTTGTCAAAAGTAAAGACTACAGCCAACAATTCTTTCCCTGTAGTGGTATAATAGAGTTGAGCTTCTATAATAGTTTTGCTAGCATAATAGATGGTGTGAAATATTTTTCCCTTTCTTTGTCCTAGAACCGCACCCACAGTAAAATCACTTGCATTCACACATGACTTCAAAAGGTTGAGACCAATCTGGTGCAACGACAATGAGTGCATTCACTAGCTTCTTTTTTAACTGAATAAAGGCATCCAGACATGCATTGCCAAATAAGATTTTTTTATTCTGTTCTAGCAATGAGCATAAGGGCTTTGCAATTTTCAAAAAATCACTAATAAACCTTCGGTAAAACCCCGCATGTCCAAGAAAACTACGAATACCTTTCACGTTTGTTGGTGGAGGAAATTTCTCAATGATTTCCAACTTAGCTTGTCTACTTGAATGCCTTGACTAGAGATGCGATGTCCTAACACAATGCCTTCAGTTGCTATGAAATGACATTTTTCCCAATTCAAGACAAGATGTGTGTCCTCACATTGCTTCAATACTTTATCCAAATTGTCAGCACAATGATCCAAATCATTCCCATAGACTGAGAAATCATCCATAAAAACCTCTAAAGAGTCTTCGATCATATCTGAGAATATTGTCATCATGCACATCTATAATGTAGCTGGTGCATTGCAAAGACTGAAAGGCATACGGTGAAACTAAAAGGGCAGGTGAAGTTTGTTTTCTCCAGATCCTCCGGTGCAATAGCAATTTGATTGTACCTAGAATAGCCATCTAAAAAGCAATAATAGGCTATTCGAGCAAGCCGATCCAGCATTTGGTCAATGAAAGGAAACGGGAAGTGATTCTTTTTTGTGGCCACATTCAATTTGCGATAATCCATACAAACTTGCCATCCCGTGGGAATATATGTAGGAATTAATTTTTCCTTATCATTACGAACCACAGTGATGCCACTCTTTTTAGGTACATATTGCACTGGACTTACCCAATTGCTATAAAAAAATCGGGTAAATAATTTCAGCATCAAGCCATTTTATGATTTCCTTCTTGACATCTCCCTTCATCTTTTCGTTTAATCTTCTTTGATGTTCAATCAATTTCTTGCCTTCATTTTCCAACTTGATCTTGTGCATGCAAAAAGAAGGACTAATACCTTGAATATCAGCAATACTCCAAGCAATAGCTTGTTTGTGTTGCTTGAGAATATGGACTAATTTCTTTTCTTGAGTTACATCCAGTGTTGTAGAGACAATAACTGGGAGAGTATTGTGGCCACTTAGAAAGACATATTTAAGATGAGGAGGTAGTTGTTTCAATTTCAGAGTAGAAGCTTCTTCAATAGATGGTTTGAAAATTGAGGTTGTTCTGTTGGCTAGGTCTGAGGATTCAATCTGCCATCCATGCTTAAGTTCAAAATTATTAGCTTCAACCATGTTGTCAAATTCGTATAATGATTCGACATCAACTGTTACTGCAAACTCTTTAGAAAGTACTATGCTTTGGTCGTTGAATTCTTCCTTAATTAGATCATCTAGCACATCGACAGTATGCCATTCTTCTTTGTCCTTGCATTGAATATATTCAAAAACACTTAAGGTGACTTTCTAATCATTAAGTTGCATGGTTAGTTCACCTTTATAAACATCAATAAGAGTTCGACCGATGTCTAAAAATGGTCGTCCCAAGATTATGGGAATCTTCTTGTTTGCCTCTTAATCAAGTATGATAAAATCAACCGAAAAAACAAATTTATCCACACGAACTAAGACGTCTTTTATTTTCCCTTCAGGTTGAGCCAATGATCGATCTTCTAGTTTAATGTCACTACAGTAGATTTCATGTGACCAATTCCCAACTTTCTGAAAGTAGATAATGGCATTAGGTTAATGCTAGCTCCCAAGTTGCATAAAGCCTAACCCAAATAATGATTACCAATTGAATATGGAATAGTAAAGCTCTCAGGATCTTTCAATTTAGGGGGTAACTTGTTTGTCAAAACAACACTACAGCCTTCTGTGAGTGTAATGGTTTCAATATCAGTAAGCTTATTCTTCTTGGACAACAGGTCTTTCATAAATTTCCCATAACTCAAAATTTTTACTAAAGCGTCCACTAAAGGAATGTTGATTTGCAATTGCTTCAGTGTGTCCAAGAACTTCTAATACTGCTTGCCATGCTCATTCTTCCTAAATCTTTGTGGGAAGGGTAACGGTAGAGATATATCTACCTGGGCCGACATCTTTGATTGCAGTGACAGTTTCAAAGGTTAGACAATAGGCATATGAGTGACAATTTGTGGAACTTTTTTATTTGATGCAACAACAAACTCTTTAGATTCAACCTTTTCACCAATGATCACTCCATCCATATCTTGAGGTGCTACAATAGAGTCTAGAAAATGTTTGCCAGTTTGTCTACCACTCTTAAGAGTGATAGCCTTACAATGTCCTTTCCCCCTCGGACTAGGATTTTTCATGTCACTAGGTAATGAGCCTGGTGGTCATGTATTCAGATTTGAAGCAAGTTGTCCTAATTGTGCCTCCAATGCTCGAATGGAAGATGAATTCTCTTGTACAATAGCTTTCATGCGAGTAATATGCTCCTGCATTAACACCTCAAGAGTTTCTAAGGGGTCAGAAGTAGAAGCTTGTGTGTACGATTGCTGTCGATGTCCTTGAACATGCTGATTTGGTATTGAAGAGTGTTGTGGATGCATCGAATTTTGGTATGGGTGAGTCTGGCCTTGTTATGGATGCATCTGAGTGTACTGATTGTAGTTTTTTATTAGTGATTGTAATTCCCTTGCTTGGGATTATAATTGCCCTGAGTAGATGTTTTCCCATATCTGAATGTCGCAGTATTTTGTCCAACAATCTAAGTACCCTAAAACTGTTGGTTGCATGTAGAGTTGTTGTAAGAGTTACCATAAGAATTGTTGTAGATGTTACTAATATAATAAGCATTCTCTACATGTTGTTGATAATCTTCATAACTATGGTTGTTACTATAAATCTCACAACAAAAAGTAGGAACATCAACTTGTTGAGCGATATGTATAGGTGCAACGCCACTAGTCCCTTGCATAATTTTAATCATGTTTGTGAGAGAAGAAATTTGAGCACTTAGTGCAGTTATTGCATCCAATTCAATAACTCCTAGAGAGTTTTTTCTTGTGCAGCTCTGGAGATAGTGTATTGATAAACATTCTGAGCAACTCTCTCAAGAATTCTCACAGCATCATTATAAGTACAATCCAGCAGAGCTTCATTGGTTGATGTGTTGACAAGATTCCTTGTATGTGAATTCAGCCAATTATAAAAAATCTCAATTTGCATTTGGTTGAATGCCATGCATGGGAGAACGTCAAAGTAAAGATTTATAATGTTCTCATGTGGTATGAATATTTTCATCATCCAATTGATTGTAAGCAATAATATCATTTCAAATATGAGCATTCATTGTCGACGAGTTAAATCGCAAAACAAACTATGTTGCTAGTGCATCCCAAGAAGTAATTGATCTAGCAAGTAGTCCAAAAAACCAAGTACGAGCTCTTCCGTATAGGGAATAAAGAAATAAGTGCATCTTCAAGGCATCATTAAGAATGCCTTGTTGACTAAAGGAAGCACAGATAAATAAAAAGGATTTAAGATGTTCTCTCACATCTTCATGTGGTAGTCCAGCATATTATCAATTAGAATTCAGCATTTGAAACATTACTAGCTTAAGTTCAAAATTCCCAGCTTGGATTGCCGGCCTAACAACTCCTGGTTGTAAATCATCCAAGATAGGTACTACAAAATCTTATATAGTCCTATTTTGTATGCGAGCATCTTGCGACAACAATCGGTTATTAACATTTAGCTATTGCATGGGGGTATGGTTGTATTGTTTGCTGGTAAAGCCATATTTCTTTGTTCTTGAAGTCTACTCTAAACAGTCCTTTCAATTTCTGGATCAAAATCGACAAGAAAATCCAAATTTCTTTTAGTCGTAAAACACCTAAAATGAAGTTAAAGAAATAGCAACAAAGAATTAAAAAAATAGCTAGTGAATACTAAATATTATATAAGGAAAGTAAAGTGCAAAAATACACAAAAACAAAAATAAACGTCAAACAAATGCCATCCCTAGCAACGGTGCCAAAAACTTCATCGGTTGTTAATGTCACAGAAATAATGAGCAAGCGTGCACTGCAGATGCAAGTATAGTAGACAAATGTGAGTCTATCGGATATAGATCCCATAAGGATGGTAGTATTTTGTCTATTAATTTTGGTGCAAAAACCAGATGGAAACGAGATAAATTGTGAGAATAGTTGTCGATGCAATAACTTAAAAACAATAAAATAAAATATGATAATGATAAACTGGGATCTCCAACATGAATCCTCAGCTGAATACTAAGTGCTCACAAGGTATAAAAATATAGGTGATTGTTGAAGCAATAAAGTTCAATTTATATCTTACCCAGCGTCACTCCTCTATTTAATTTGAGACTTAAACATGCATGCTAACCTCACCTTCCGATGATGGCAACACGGCACTATTAAGAACAAGTGGACTAAATTCCTCAAATCCTCACTCAATTTCCGTTGTAATGCTTGTTGGCTCAAACTGTAATTGCACTTTCCAATGTCAATGACTGCAATAACACTTCCGTGTTAAAAAACATTCAAAACCCAAGATTAAACAATATAAGCAATATTGAATAAGGTAACATTTAATCAAGAATTCATGTGTACTTCCATACAAACAGAAAAGAGAGAATAATCACCAACATTCAAAAAGAAATAAGAAAGAATCAAGTGGAGAATACTATTCCTGGACAACTCAACTGAATCTCTCTATTCCCTCTTGTCTAGCACTTAGCTCTTCTCGTCAAAAGGTAATTCTGGTTTTCACGTTGGCTCACTCGTGAGAGGCTTAATCTACCATGACCACAAGCTTCAAGGTAAGATGATGAAGATTATGATCCGAAAAAAAAGAGCTAGCTTTTCTTCTCACATCCACCTTTTATGTCCTCCTCTAACAGTACATGTGTCCTTTCCTCAAATTATTCTGTCCTTGTATGTACAGGTTGGTTATACCAGACTGGAAAGCTCATGCAATTTTAATTCTTATCCGGACAGCTGTCAAGTGCAACGACAATTCTGGACCCAATATGGGCACTCACATACTATAGTTTCCTTAGTGTTCAATACAATTGCAATGTAGGCTTCATACCCTTTTCTCATATATCTCTGAGCAATCATTGTCGTGATCACAACCGAGGCGTACCCAACTCTCTTGAATCAGCCCATAGAATCTCACCATCCGGGCATTTCAATTTGAAATACTTACTACCATAATTTACAATTACATCATGCAGTGTTAACCAATCCATACCAAGTATTACATCAAATTCATCAAATGGTAACAACATAAGATTAGCTGGAAAACAATGACCCTGAATCATCAAAGGACAATTCTTACAGACTTTATCAGCCATGACTAATCTACCTAGCGGGTTCGACACTTTTATAATAAATTTCGTAGGCTCCATGAGTATGTTCATTCTAGATACCAAGCTCATATAAATGTATGAATGCATCGACCCTGAGTAAATTAAGGCAATAACACTTATATCGAAAAGTGAAAAAGTACCCGTGATAACATCAGGAGCAGAGGCTTCCTTTCGGGCGCATATCATATACGTTCTTGCTGGGGCTCGAGCCTCTAGTTTTGTAGTGTCTTTGGCTGCAACTCGATTGCCACTGGCACTTCCAGGATATCTCGAAGGTCTACCTCATGAAGGGTTACTTCTACTTCTTTCTCGACTCGCTCTGGGCAGTCCCTGATAAATTGGTCAAGAGATCCACATCTGACACATGCATCGCTCTTCACTCGGCATTCTCCGTAGTGAAATTTATTGCAACTCTTATACTTCGGCTTTTGATCATCTATACTTTCCACACTAGTTACCATTAGGAAGACTTTTGGCTTCGTCGTTTAGAGCTTCTCTCTCTACCCGAATATCATACTAATGAAATGGAGCGTTCATGCAGGCTCCTTGATTTCTTTGTGGGAAACAAGAGTGTTTTACCATTGGACCTCTTGCTCGCGACTCGGGCCTCTCTCTTTGCTTGCTTTCTTTCGTTGTTAAGCTCCTCGGTCTTCTTGGCCCGATCAGCCAATGCGACAAACTCCTGTATTTCCAGGATCCAAATCAATAACTTAATTTCTTCATTCAGACCTTCCTCGAAGCGTTTACACATTTCTGACTCGGTCTGGAGCCATTCAGTTGCGTACTGGCTTAGCCTCATGAACTCTCGTTCGTATTCTGCTACAGTCTTGTTCCCTTGTTTAAGTTTCAGGAACTCCTTTTACTTCGAGTCTAGAAACTGTTGGCTAATGTATTTCTTCCTAAACTCTGCTTGGAAGAAATCCCAAGTGATATTTTCCTTTGGCACTACTGAAGATACAGTCTTCCACCAATGATACGCAGTATCTTTCAGGAGGGACACGGCACACTTCAAACACTCCTCAGGTGTGCACGACAAATCATCTAACACCCGTGTAGTGTTCTCGATCCAAAACTTGGTTTTTCAGCATCATCATCAACTTTAGCTCTGAATTCCTCAGCCCCATACTTTCTAAGCTTATCAACAGGGTCTTTACCAATTCTTAACCTCGTGGCACATCCTCATCAGGTTGGTTAGGGGGTGGGGGAGGTCTTGGTATGTTGGGGCGATTCCTTAGGTAAACCCTAAACCATTCATCAATCATATCAGAAAAGGCAGTTCGAGCCTCTTCCCGGCCTTTAGACATAAGCCTTCTACTACTACTAGATACAACTCGTTGTACGGAAGATGGAGTATGGCTCTTGGCTCCCTTGGATTTATCTTGTGCTTGATTGGAAGACATTTACAATATTCAAAACAATTTAAATAGTTAGGAGATGTCACACTATCAATATTCGAATAGTGGCATGTATAGCAAACCTCAATACTCTCTACGGTAGTCCTAGAACTGATTAAACCGTAGCTCTGATATCACTAAATTAATACCCCTCACCCATATCCGGTGCCGGGATAGGGCTCGAGGCATTACCAAGATTTCACGTTCATAAACATATTAAATCAAGTCACTAAGTTGCTCTCTAATTTAAAACTTTTCAAATATGTATATCCTTTCCCTTAAACAGACCTTCGAGACCTAAAACATGCCTAGAGGCGGTGAGGGACAAAACTGAGAATGTTTGTTAAACTTTGCGCACCTTGGAAATTTTCTTTTAACTTGAAGTGTCACACATCCGTGTGACTTGGGACACGCCCGTGCAATCACCCCGTCTCCAAGACTTGAGAATTCTGTTAATTTCACACGGCCAAGACACACGCCTGTGTCTAGCCCATGTTCATTTAACAGACTTACCGATTTAGATGCAGGGGACACACGACCATGCCACATGCCCACGGATGTGGCCCGTGTGTCACACATGGCCTAGGCACACGCCCGTGTACCCAACCGTATAGGCCCTATTAGGCTATTTTCCAAGCCTATGGTCACCCCCTTTTAAAACTTATACTTAATAAATATTAAAAACAAAGTAAAACATAAATATGCTCTCATAAATGATCTTTGCAAACACTCATTGCATGGAAACCTCATATCATTGGTTTCGTACATGCTAGGTTATTTCCCATCTTATATTTATGTGTTGTCATACCACTTTAATACATTCAAGATTGGCTCATTCTTATGACTCATTGCCAATTGGAATTCAACCATCACACATGATTATAAACTTGCATGGAAATTTTGTAGGTCATAGCCTACTTCAAAACAAGCTGATCTCTATGGCCATAAACAAAAAGATAGATTTATCTTTACAAGCCTTCATTTGGCAAGTCAAATGACACATATAAAAAATACTCGAAAGACCTATACATGCCATTTAACAATTTAGAAATGTCTTTATACCAAAGCTGATCTATTTGATAGTATGCTGGCTCTCCAACCGTCTTTTAATCTTTACGAGTCCTCGAGCTCTGTGAGAGACAGGGAAAAGAGAGGGGTAAGCATTTTCATGCTTAGTAAGCTCAAATAACTGGAAAGTAAACTTACCAAGTAATTAGCATGAAATCAAATTGGGTAATAAATTCAATGAGCATAGGATGGCTTCCCTATCACTTACACTCAACCAATGAGTTAGTCACATAACAATGCACTATGAAAGTTATCCTAGATGAGTTCATAATTCAACATCTCATTTATATATATATATGTCACATTAATCTCATTGAGTTTCTAGGAAATCTTGATGGAATATCCATTTACCGTCAATTCGTACAATGATCATTTCAGATATGCACTCCCGCGAACCTCACATCTTATGGCGGGATTACTAGTCCAGGCTAAATCCCCCATTTTATGAACTCAAAAGGTGATGTCGAGATTACCAATCCAGGCTAAATCCCTTAAAACGCCAAACACCTTTATTGAGCTCATATCTAAATTACCAGTCCAGGCTAAATTCAGATCCTAATCGGATTACCCATCCGAGCTAAATCCATAATGCACGCATATTCTTCGAGAGGCTCGACCATTCAAAGGAACACCCGTCCGGGCTAGATCTTTTTATTAATGAGATCAACGGATTACTTGTCCGGGCTAAATCCTTACTGTAACACATGTAGGACCTCATTACACATGTCAATCATGGTTTATCCATCGAATTCCCTTTTAACCTCAACCGAGACACTTATCACAATTCATACTTAAACATGCATTTCATAGAATTTCATGTTATTAATAATTGCAATAATCATGCATTCATAAATCATATAATTAGACACATTGAGTGTTTACTTTAAGTTATCCGAACTTACCTGGTACTCGTTTCGGTGTCGTGTTTCGATTATTCCGAAACCTTTCATTTTCCTCGATCGACCTCCGGAATTTATTCCTCGGGGTCTGTAACAATAAAAATAGGTCATTAACACTCCACATTATATATTTCAAGTCTAAATTCCACCCTCGATCCAAATGACCGTTTTACCCCTAACCTTTCACATTTTTACGATTTAGTCTCTAGGCTCGTATAATGAAACGCATGCAATTTCTACATTACTCAAGCCTACCTGAACACTTTTCCCTCTTATGGTAGCCCAAATTTTCCATTATTTTCACATTTCTACCACACATTTTACAACTTTTGCAAAAAGGTCCCTTTAGGGGTTTTTCATGAAAATCACCTAGGAAAAGTTGTTTAACACACCTCAAACTTTCATATTACTCCATAAAACATCAAAATACAAGTAACATGAATGGGTAAATTTTTAAACATGAACCCTAGCATGAAATATGGGTAGAAATGGAGAAAGTAAGCTACCGGGATCTCAAAATTACAAATAACATTAAAAACGGGGCTTGAGAGCATTTACTAATGAGCTTGAAAAGCTTGGAAACCCTATCTATGGTGGCTTAGGAATTTCGGCTGGAAAAAGGAGAAGAATGGCTGATTTTTGCCTTCTTTTTTCCCATTTTATTTCATTAATATGCCAAATGACCAAAATGCCCTTAAGCTATTTCTTTGAAATTTCATCCATGCAATCCCATTTTTGTCTAAAAACTTAGAAATTGGGAAAATTTCTCCCCAAGACCTTCTATTTTATAATATAAAACAATTTCATGCAAATTGCTTCTAGAATCCAAGTTTTGCAATTTATTCAATTTAGTCCCTAATTTTCCAATTAGGCACTTACTCAAAGAATTCCTTCATGAAACTTTAACACATGCATATTCTCATATTCTAAGCCTCGTAATAATCATAAAATAAATATTTTGATGTCAGATTTGTGGTCCTGAAATCACTATTTCGACTAGGCCCTATTTTGGGATGTTACACCATACACCATCACTCGTGTGTTGACCAATGGAGCTATGGAACTTAAGACTGATGAAGGTAAGAAATTCTTACTAAATAGGCAGTGAGTGAAGTTATACTTCGGGTAAACCTTGGACACCTTCAAGGAGGAACAATACTGAAAGTGTGACATCAACAGTTCTACAAGTGTCAATCATAAGTCGAATGAGGAAGAGGAACTCGAGGAAGTGTATGATCTCCTCGGGGAGGTCTAAGATTCTATGGATTCAAGTAGCAGTAACTTGTTTTTGTCCCTACACTTTATTCTCCACTCAATAAATGCACTTTAATAAGTTTTGATTGTACATAAATTTGAACATTGTTGGATTGATGTATCTCATTTTACACGAGAGGGTGTCAATTCCATTAATTTTCCGCAGTTAGAATAAGGTTTGAATTTAGCCATATTTAGCTTTTAGACTTAATAGGATAGAATTGTGTTGATTAAGAGAAAATTTGATGATTTTGTAAGTGTTCTAGGGTCTTATTAAATGAAATCGTAATATACAGAAGGGGTATCGTGATTTCTTGAACAACTTCGATTTTAAAAATGTTTAGCTTAAAACAGTGGTATCGCAATACCTCAAGCATATGCAAAAGATATGGGAGTTCAAAATAGGGGATATCATGATATCCATTATTGGGTACTGTGATACCCATGTTGAGTCACACTATACCTATTTAGGGTATCACGATTAGCATGTTTTGGAGGCTTTTTAAGCCTTCAAACACCTCAAAACCCTCATTTTCCCTCAAATCTTTCAATTTTGAAATTTTAAACCCCAAAACACTTCCTTCCATATTTCTCTCAGTTTCTCTTCAATTCTTCACGACTTCTCACTTTATTTGCTATTCATTTTTTGTTTATTTTGCCTTTCTTTACTTCTTTTGCAAGGGCTAGTCTTTATTGGACCAACACAACGGTGTCAAATGTCACTGCGTAACCAATCATCAAGCTTCATTTGTGTTTCTTAATATTTAGTAGAGCATGGAACTTTTATTTCATTTTTGGTATTTATTGTATCTGTTCTTGTCTTTTTGCACAATACCTTCCAGAAACCTAAGCTCAATGGGTTCTCACGTTATGTCGACGGTGTCCACGGAACAAAATGATTGGAAATTTGTATCCCTAGAAGAAAAGAAGCTCTTTTGAGAGATTCATGGAAGACCATTCATTTAGGAATGTAGATTTGACTCTAAGGACTATTTCAAAGAGGAGTTTTAGAGGCTTGTACAATCATGTGGATGGCATGAGTTCTGTCTCTAACCAGAAGGTTTTGTAGACTCCTCCGTAATGCTAGAATTCTATGCCAATTTGAAGTTTTTTAAGCCATGCACAGTTATTATAAGGGGCCGTATGGTAGGAATTTAACCTTCCATAATTTTGAAATTTTATAAGGTTCCGCATTATGAGAATGATGACATCGAACTGATTGATTTAGGAAATTTTCATAATGTTTACTTGGATAGTATCATGCTTTATTTAATAGAAGGAAAAAGGGGAATGGACACAGGTTGGAGATATGAATCTCCCACTTTGTTTGATATGACCTCCTTAACTCACTTAACTAAACTTTGGATGCAATTCATTCGCACAAGAATTTTTTCCTCTCTCAAATCTAAAACTGTTAATCATTTCTGCACCATTTTGTTAAATTCCATTCTACAAGAAAAATGCATTTGTATGGGGACGTGGATTTATAAATACATAATTTGTTGTGTGGTACAAAACAAAATTGGTATATTCTTCCCACATCTAATCACTGATTTATGTTGACTTATTGGAGTTCTAATGGCGCCAAAATAAGAAGTCAATTTCCCAACTAAAAGTCTGAGAGGCAACCCCTTGTATGAGAAAATACAAGAACTTCAGTGAGAGTTTCATAATGAGAGAACCTGGAAGCGTAGAAATAAGGAAAATTCATCGCATTCATCGTTAAAGAATCAAATATAGAGAAAATGTTACAACATATCTTAAAAAAAGGTGGATGAGCTAATATAATGGAGAAAGTATGATTCCAAGATGATAGAGGCGATGAAACCATATGTCAAATGCTACGTGGGTAATTATGGGTTAGATGACCTGGTCTGGCCAGAGAAACCACAATTGTATAATGTTCAAGAAAGGTGTGGAAAGGAGTACCAAACGAGTAAAGAGAATGATGCAAATGAACAAATGAAAAGGACAAATTCTAATGATGCAAATGAACAAATGAAAAAGACTAATTCTACCTCAGATAAAGACAAGATAGAGATTATGTTTGCACTAGTGCGACCTTCCAGAGAAGGGGTAATCTTAAAAGACTCAATAGAGTGGTCAAAACGAGTCCTTAGGCACGCAACGATGAAGAGTAAAGGAAAACAACCATTGATAGAGGAGTCTATTTTGGACCCAGATTAGTTACATGCTTTCACAATTCATTTTATTTTTATTTTTTTATGTGACATGTAAACCATAAATTACTTTTTTATTTGTTCTTGTTATTTTTATCTTTTGTATTATGTTCAATTGTTTTTGTTTGTTTGTTTGTTTTATGTGCAACGAATTACCTTGAAAGACTACACAACTTTGTGAGCTTCAATGAGGAGGTGGACCCCCGAGCTAGTCTCCATTTTAGGGAAGTCTGGTAACCTCTTATCTTTTTTGGGACACATTAGGGACAATGTGTAGTCTAAGTGTGGGGGGTGCACATAGTTTTATTTTTCTTGCTTTTATGCTATTTTTGTTATAGTATGCCTAAAGACTAATCATGAGATGATTGTAATTACATACTTATTTTACTTTGTTTATTAATATAAGACATTACCATTATTATTTTAGTTTTTTTTCTATGTATATAAATAAACTGAATTGTAATAATAAGAAAAAATGATTATTCTTAAAAAGGTCCTTAGTCAAGTATTATTGTGGGCTTGGACAACAATAATGCATTGAGACTAATGTGTAGTTGATTGATGACAAAGAATTATCATTGACATAGGGATGTCAAAATAAATACCTGAGTATGTGTTAGAGAACAACATATTGGACTGGCCCTCTATGAGTATGTTTCTTGAATTATTATGTATTAGTCACAATATTACTCATAGTAATAACTATGTATATGATCATCAGACTTGAAATCATCATTGTCCTAACATCGTGAGTTGTATATTTTGATACAGTCAAAATTTCTATCACAATATATTGTACAATAAAGACTGATGTTGGATATACCACAATCTATAAGTGAGATATTGATAGTACTAGAAAGAACATAGGTTTTCCCCTTACTTATTGGTTAAATTGTTCCCATTTAGTTATCCTTAGCATACATTTTAGCAGTTTTAGTTTAGTAATTTCCATTTATAAATCAGTGAACCCTAGCTTATTTTATCCTTAATTTTGCTATCTTTTTGCATTAATGTAGCTGCATGAGTGAATTCCAGAAAAATTGCCCGGACTACCTCCTGAAAGGGAAATAGAATTTGGTATTGAGCTGGTGCCAGGGAAAGCTCCTATTTCAATTGCTCCGTATAGGATGGCACCAACTAAACTGAGAGAGTTGAAAGCACAGTTGCAAGAGCTGACCGATAAAGGTTTTATAAGGCCGAGCTTTTCACCTTGGGGTGCTCCCGTTCTATTTGTAAGGAAGAAAGATGGTTTGATGAGGTTATGTATAGATTACTGCCAACTAAACAAGGTAACTATCAAGAATAAGTATTCTTTACCAAGGATCAACGATTGATTCGATTAGTTGAGAGAAGTCACCGTGTTCTCTAAGATAGACTTGAGGTCTGGCTATTATCAGTTGTGAGTTAAAGAATCGGATGTACCTAAGACAACTTTCAGAATGAGGTATGGTCATTATGAATTTCTCGTCATGCCGTTTGGGTTAACGAATGCATCGGCCGTATTCATGGATCTAATGAATAGAATCTCCCAGCCATATTTGGATAAGTTTGTCGTTGTGTTCATTCACGACATATTGATTTGTTCCAAAGATGAGTCAGAACATGCAAAGCACTTGAGAATTGTGTTGCAGACTTTGCGGGAAAATTAGTTGTATGCTAAATTTAGCAAGAGTGAGTTTTGACTTCAGGAAGTTGGATTTTTAGGTCATATTGTTTCAGGTGAAGGCATCTGAGTCGATCCAAGTAAGATTTCTGCTATCTTCGAATGAAACCACCTAAGAATGTAATCGAGGTTAGAAGCTTTTTAGGCTTAGCCGGTTACTATCGAAGATTTATGGAAGGATTCTCCATGATAGCAACTCTGATGACGAGATTGTTACAGAAAAATGTTAAGTTTGAATGGAAGAAAAAATGTCAACAAAGTTTTGAGAAGTTAAAGAGACTGTTATCTGAAGCTCCTGTTTTAGTATTGCCTGAGTCGGGAAAAGATTTTGTAGTCTACAGTGGTGCATCCTCAAATGGACTGGGTTGTGTACTTATGCAAGATGGCAAGGTAATAGCCTATGCTTCAAGATAGTTGAAGCCGTATGAGAAAAACTATCCTACACACGACCTAGAACTTGCTGCCATCATTTTTTCTTTGAAAATTTAGAGGCATTATTTATATGGCGAGACTTGCCACATATTCACTGACCACAAGAGTTTGAAGTATTTGATGACTCAAAAAGAATTAAATTTGCGGCAGCGGAGGTGGCTAGAGTTAATCAAGGATTACGAACTGATTATTAACTATCACCAGGGAAAGGTGAATATGGTCGCTGACGCGTTGAGTAGAAAATCCTTGTTTGCATTAAGGGCCATGGATGCTCGTTTGGCATTGCTTGATGATGGTTTAGTCTTGGCTGAGCTAGAGGCTAGGCCGACATTCCTTCAGGAAATCTATGATGCTCAAACTAATGATGATGACTTGCAAGCTAAAAGAACTCAATGTGAGTCAGGTATTGAATCAGATTTTCGAATTAGTTCTGATGGATTTTTGTTGTTCAGGGATAGGGTTTGTGTACCAAAAAATAATAAACCTATTCGAAAAATTTTGCAAGAAGCACATAACAGCTGTTTGTTAATTCACCTGGGAAGTACCAAGATGTACAACGATTTGAAGAAAATGTACTAGTGGAACGGCATAAAAAGATATATTTCTAAATTTGTGTCGAAATGCCTAGTATGTTAGCAAGTTAAAGCTGAACATCAAGTGCCTTCAGGTTTGCTTCAGCCTGTGATGGTCCCTGAATGGAAGTGGGATAGAGTTACTATGGATTTCGTGGCTGGGTTACCATTGACTTCGAAGAAGAAAGATGCCGTATGGGTCGTAGTAGATAAGTTGGCGAATTCGGCTCATTCTATTCCGGTGAGGACAGATTACTCCCTCGATAGATTGGCCGACTTGTACATTTTTGAGATTGTAAGATTGCATGGGGTACCACTGTCGATTATTTCCGACAGAGACCCAAGGTTCACTTCGAGATTCTGGAAGAAATTACAAGAAGTCTTGGGTACGAAATTAAGCTTTAGTACAGCTTTTCACCCTCAGACAGATGGTTAGTCTAAACGGATGATTCAGATTCTTGAGGATATGTTAGATGTTGCATCCTTGAATTTCAGGGTAGTTGGGAAAAATATTTTTCGCTAGTAGAATTCGCCTACAACAACAGTTTTCGGATGAGTTTGAAGATGGCACCTTATGAGGTCTTGTATGGCAGAAGTACTGAACTCCATTGTACTGGATAGAACTTAAGGAAAATCAGATTCATAGAGTTGACTTGATTAAAGAAACCGAAGAGAAAGTTAAAGTGATACGAGACTGTTTGAAAATGGCATCGGATAGGCAAAAGTCATATGCTGATCTGAAAAGAAAGGAAATTGAGTTTCAAGTTGGAGATAGAGTATTCTTGAAAGTGTCTCCATGGAAAAAGGTGTTGGGATTTGGCCGAAAAGGCAAACTGAGTCCGCGATTTATTAGACCGTACGAGATCATTGAAAGAGTTGGACCATTAGTCTATCGCTTGGCATTGCCACCTGAACTGGAAAAGATTCACAATGTGTTCCACGTATCTATGTTAAGGCGATACCGGTCAGACCCCTCTCACGTGATTTCACCGACAGAGATTGAAATTCGACCGGACATGACCTATGGAGAGACACCAGTTAAAATATTGGCTCGTGAGGTTAAACAGCTGAGGAATAAAGATGTGGCCTTAGTAAAAGTTTTATGGCATTGACATGGTGTAGAAGAGGCTACATGGGAACCAGAAGAAACCATGAGAAGCCAATATCCAAATCTGTTCACTGTTAAGACTTTTGAGGACAAAAGTCCCTAAGGGGGGAGAAATGTAACATCCCAAAATAGGGCCTAGTCGGAATAGTGGTTTTGGGACCACAAATCTGACATCAAAATATTTATTTTATGATTATTATGAGGCTTAGAATATGAGAATATGCATGTGTTAAAGTTTCATGAAGGAATTCTTTGAGTAAGTGCCCAATTGGAAAATTAGGGAATAAATTGAATAAATTGCAAAACTTGGATTCTAGAAGGAACTTGCATGAAATTGTTTTAGATTATAAAATAGAAGGTCTTGGGGAGCAATTTGCCCAATTTCTAAGTTTTTGGACAAAAATGGGCTTGCATGGATGAAATTTCAAAGAAAGGGCTTAAGGGCATTTTGGTCATTTGGCATATTAATGAAATAAAATGGGAAAAGAAGGCAAAAATCAGCCATTCTTCTCCCTTGTCCAGCCAAAATTCCTAAGCCACCATAGCTAGGGTTTCCAAGCTTTCCAAGCTCATTAGTAAGTGCTCCCAAGCCCCATTTTTAATGTTCTTTGTAATTTTGAGATCTCGGTAGCTTACTCTCTCCATTTCTACCCATATTTCATGCTAGTGTTCATGTTTAAAAATTTACCCATGCATGAGTTACTTGTATTTTGATGTTTTGTGGAGGAATATGAAAGTTTGAGGTGTGTTAAATAACTTTTCCTAGCTTTTCCTAGGTGATTTTCATGAAAAACCCCTAAATGGACCTTTCTGCAAAAGTTGTAAAATGTGTGGTAGAAATGTGAAAATAATGGAAAATGTGGGCTACCATAAGAGGGAAAAGTGTTCGGGTAGGCTTGAGTAAGGTAGAAACTGCATGCGTTTCATTATACGAGCCTAGAGACTAAATCGTAAAAATATGAAAGGTTAGGGGCAAAACGGTCATTTGGACCGGGGTGGAATTTAGACTTGAAATGTATAATGTGGAGTGTTAATGATCTATTTTTATTGTTATAGACCCCGAGAAACAAATTCTGGAGGTTGATCGAGGAAAATGAAAGGTTTTAGAATAACCGAAACATGACACCGAAACGAGTACCAGGTAAGTTCGGATAACTTAAAGTAAACACTCAATATGCCTAATTATATGATTTATGAATGCAGGATGATTGCAATTATTAATAACATGAAATTATATGAAATGCATGTTTAAGGAATTGTTATAAGTGTCTCGGTTAAGGTTAAAAGGGAATTCGATGGATAAACCATGATTTACATGTGTAATGAGGTCCTGCATGTGTTGCAGTAAGGATTTAGCTCGGACGAGTAATCCGTTGATCTCACTAATAAAAGGATCTAGCCGGGACGGGAGTTCCTTTGAATGGTCGAGCCTCTCGAAGAATATGTGTGCATTATGATATTTGGCCTGGACAGGTAATCCGATTAGGATCTGAATTTAGCTTAGACTGGTAATTCAGATCCAAGCTCATTAAAGGTGTTTGTCGTTATAAGGGATTTAGCCTGGACTGATAATCCTGACATCACCTTATGAGTTCATTAAATGGGGGATTTAACCTGGACTGGTAATCCTGCCATAAGATGTGAGGTTCGCGGGAGTGCATATCTGAAACGATCATTGTACGAATTGATGGTAAATGGATATTCCATCAAGATTTCCTAGAAAGTCAATGAGATTAATGTGATATATATATATATAAAAATGAGATGTTGAATGATGAGCTCATCTAAGATAACTTTCATAGTGCGTTGTTATGTGACTAACTCATTGGTTGAGTGTAAGTGATAGGGAAGCCATTTTATGCTCATTGAACTTATTACCCAATTTGATTTCATGTTAATTACTTGGTAAGTTTACGTTCCGGTTATTTGAGCTTACTAAGCATGAGAATGCTTACCCCTCTCTTTTCCCTGTCTCTCACAGAGCTCGAGGACTCGTAAAGATTAGAAGACGGTTGGAGAGTCAGCATACTATCAAATAGACCAGCTTTGGTATAAAGACATTTCTAAATTGTTCAATGGCATGTATAGGTCTTTTGAGTATTTTGTTATATGTTTCATTTGACTTGCCAAATGAAGGCTTGTAAAGATAAATCTATCTTTTTGTTTATGGCCATAGAGATCAGCTTGTTTTGAAATAGGCTATGACCTACAAAATTTCCATGCAAGTTTATAATCATGTGTGATGGTTGAATTCCAATTGGCAATTAGTCATAAGAACGAGCCAATCTTGAATGTATTAAAGTGGTATGAAAACACATAAATATAAGATGGGAATTAACCTAGCATGTACGAAACCAATGATGTGAGGTTTCCATGCAATGAGTTTTTGCAAAGATCATTTATGAGAGCATAATTATGTTTTACTTTGTTTTTAATAGTCATTAAGTATAAGTGTTAAAAGGGGGTGACCATAGGCTTGGAAAATAGCATAATAGGGTCTACACGGTTGGGTACACGGGCGTGTGCCTAGGCCGTGTATGACACACAAGCCACATCCGTGGGCATGTGGCATGGTCGTGTGTCCCCTGCATCTAAATTGGTAAGTCTATTAAATGAACACCGGCTAGACATACGGGTGTGTGTCTTGGCCGTGTAAAATTAACAAAATGCTCAAGTCTTGGAGACAGGGTGATTGCACGGGCGTGTCCCAAGTCACATGGGCGTGTGTCACTTCAAGTTAAAAGAAATTTTCCTAGGTGCCCAAAGTTTAACAAACATTCTCAGTTTTGTCCTTCACCGCCTCTAGGCATGTTTTAGGTCTCGAAGGCCCCGTGTGTCTCAGTCATGGGTTAGGACACGGCCACTGCACGGGTGTGTGGTTTGGCTGTGGTGCATAAATAGAATGCTCAATGTTTTTAACAAGGGCGTGTGTGACCACACGGCCTGCCCACACGGGTGTGGCCCATGTCACACGGGTGTACGACCCCTGTTTTAGTGAAAAATATATAAGTGTTCGAAAAGTTCTGGGTTGGTTTCGAACCAACTTTAATGATTGTTTTGGGTCTCATAAAGCCCATAATAGGGACATGAGGGTACTCATGAAAGGTTTTAATATATAATTGAAATGTATATATCGAAAAAGTGTATAAGAGTGTAGTAATGCCTCATACCCTGATCTGGCGGCGGTTAGAGGTAAAGGTTGTTACAAAAATAGGGTGGAAAAATGGCTTTGGAAATAGCCTATTTTTTTCCACATGGGCAGAGACACACGGTCATGTTACATAGTCGTGTATCCCCTGGTGTTGAATTAAAATGAAGTGAGTATGCTCTACACGGTCTTACACACAGGCGTGATTGGCTGTGTGGTACAAGTTAGTATGTGCCCTAATTGGCACAATGCCTAGCACACGAGCGTGTGACTTGGCCGTGTTGCATAAGTCAGCATATCCTATAGGATTGGCATGGCCTAGCGCACGGGCGTGTGTGGCCACTTCGAAAGGCACACGGGCTAGATACATGGGCGTGTGGTTGGCCATGTGACCCAATTCGGTATACTCTCCGATTTTCACACGGCCTGGCACACGCGCGTGTCTACTAGCCGTGTGAGACACACAGCCTGTTCACACGAGCGTGTGACCCTTAAATTGTTGAAATTTTTTCTAAGTTTCCAAAATTTTCATATGTTATTAGGTTAGTCCCGAACCACTTCTAAAGCATGTTTAAGGCCTCGTAGGCTATTATAAGGGACAAATTAGTTGGAATTGAATGTTGATTGTATGATTTAATCGAATGTATGAAAATAGTATAGTTATATGTGTTTCTAGTTTGGAAATGCTCCGTAACCCTATTCTGGCATTGAATATGGGTGAGGGGTGTTACAACTTGACTGGTATGATTGTGGACATTGTTGATTTAATTTATATATATATTTGGTGTGATATTTTACTATAAACGATAACATGTTTATAAGCGGTCACTTACCCAATATCTTTCACTACTCTTCCTTGTATCTTTCCTTTTCTCATCTAATTACATTACTGGAGTGCAGTTCCCCAACTACTCGCAATGCTAAAATCTCGAAAATAGATCCTTTATCCTCTACCTTACTTACTTGCTCACTAGCTAAATCCTAAATAGGAGGCATAGGCAAGGAAAATGTTTCTGATTTACAAGGACGCACCCATCGGATACAATATGGTGGTTTACCTACTACCTCAGAAAATTCATTTTCCCTAGTTTACCTACTACCTCAGGAAATTCATTTTCCCTACATTTTTTGGTTCTCGTTGTGAATTGAAGGAAGTGTCGATGAGGCCAATTTCTTCCTCAACCTCTACGTTCCCTTTTTTGACTCCACTCATTATGACTCCTACTATAACATCATGGGGAGACCATGTCAGCACCACTCACTTCCCCTTCTTTTCCTTGTCAAGAATTTGCCTCCCTTATTTAACAACACTAGCAGTTTCCCTTCAACCATTGGCAGGGTGTGGAAAATCCTTGACTGCCCTTATAAAAGGGAAGTGAAGCCAATCAAGCTAATTCCAGAGAGCCACCTTCTTCGGTGAACAACAATCTATCCAGTTCCTTAGATACATGGAAATCTATCTTCCAGTGGAACTAGCCTTCGGAAGCTACACATTGATGAATGGGTGAGGTTGCAGAATAGGGGTCCCTAAATCCATGAGGATTATATTCCAGATACCAAATCTGGCATCAAAGCGTTTCTTCCTCCTCACCATTCCCGTCTGATCACCATTCAACATCCTTATTAAATTTTGAACTCGTAACTAAGTATACTCGTTGATGTTGGTCCTTCTGATGCGAACCTCGCAAATCTAATAGTACATGTAGACTAACCAGTGTCACTCTTGAATCAGCTATTCCCACTCCACAAATTCCTATGAGGAGATTGACAGAAGGAATTTGACAACTTCCTTATTTTTAAGAAGCAAGCATTGTCATCCCTACCCTTTTCTAAAGACCAACCAAGAGGAAGTGAAGACACTATTAAGGTGACACTTACCTGGCGAATAAAAATGCTTAATTTCCTTTATATCTATTCTTTAATGGAATTTTTTTCTTCATGACTTGTATTTTCAATAACTTTACTTAATTATCCTTTCTTTGTATCATTTTTCCCGATTCTTCTACTTTTACTTTCATTTTTATCCGTCAATTTAGGCGAACACATATACATACATTACAATATAACTTAATAAAAAAAGGACTTGAGGGACCTAGCCAGATTAAACATCATGTACATAAGGGTAACATTCCCACTTCCTACATCTAGAGGACTAACTAAATTGTGCTCTAATACCACTATATTTGTAACACTCTTACCCAACCTGATCACTGAATCGGGGTATAAGGTGCCACAAATGGACCAAATTATACTATTCACCACTTTTAAACTTACAATTTATAAGACTGACTTTATTAAGTGACGATAAATGCTTATTACAAAAGAAATCTAAAATTAAAAATAAAAACTTACTAACTTAAATTTAAAATTCTAAAGAAACTATTTCATTACAATATATTTGACCCTGAGGTGAATGCTTAGAAGGTACGCCCTTCTATGTGCATGACTCCTTACTAACAAGATTATTTGGTTCTACAAGCTCTGACTTGTTCCCTCCTCGAGTTCCTTATCCAATGAATCTTGTACAATCAAAACGTCATTGATATTCATTCTTGACTCAGATGAATCCATGATATATGCCAAATAAGCATTTATTGTAACAGCCCAAAATTGACCCTAGTCGGGAAGTGGTTTCGGGACCGCTAAACCGAGTCGCCGAAATGTTTGAATGTGATATTTATTGTCTAGAATATGTATATATGCATGTGTGAAAATTTCATGGTTGAATTTTGTAAATTGTAAGTGAAATTTTATTAAATAGGACTTATGTGAGAAAATTTAGAAATGTGCTAGGCTAATGTAAGGTGGCCCATTTATGCATGTTGCAAATAGTTGTACTTGCATGTCAAATACCCCTTTTATTTTAAGTGGTGGCCGGCCATGATGGTCATATATATATAATATGTATTAAATCTTAATTAAATGGCCATTATTTTATGCAAAAGAAGGGAAATGATTAAAGAATGAATAAAAAGAAAAGTAATGAAGACAAAGCTTCATCTTTGTCTTCTTGGCCGGATTGAAAGAAAGAATTGGGGCAAAAACATTCGGTCACTTGAAGCTTGAGAAGGGGGGGAAATGGGTGAAGAAAACTAAGTGTTCATCTTTGTTTCTTCTAAGCCGAATGTGAAGGAAGGAATAGGGGCAAAGAACTTTCGGCCATTTGAATGCTTAATAAGGTTAGTATATTGTGTTAAAGTTGTGAAATTTTAGCTTGTTTTAGGTTAATTATCATGGTTCTTACTTAGACCATGCAAAATTTTTAACTTTGATGGATGGATGGAGCATTCGGCTATGGCTATTAAAGAAGGAAATTTGATTACTTCCTTTAAGTTTTGATGAAGAATGTGTTGAGGAAAGAAATTGATCTTGCTAAAAATATAAATTCTAAATGCTCATATATGTAATACCCAAATAAAAATGCTTGATGTCTTGAACAAATATTGTTTCGATGGGTGGAATGAGTAATGTCATGTATAGGTTTCGGCTATGGATTTTCATGTTTAATATTTTTATGTTGGTGTTCAAATTGAAAATGGATGTTAGTTGTGCTATAACACTTGCTTAATGATGAAAGGATCATGAGCTTAGGGCTTGAGAGGCATTCGGCTTTGGAGTAAAAATAATAGAAATGGTGTTTAGTCAATGCAAGTGTCCATACTTGTAGAATGTATTGAGTGTTGCAATCGGCCTTAACATAGACATGTGTGTGTTCGGCCATATAAATGGGCACCTAAGTTGATGTGTATGTTCGGCCAAAGGTAAGCATGTTGATGGCTTTATCTTGACTTAGAAGGTTCGGCTAAAGGGAAAATTAGCTAATATGTCGAATTCGATTCGTGAATTCGTACATATGTGACTCTAATGTCTAATGTGTATATGGACTAAGTACCTTGAGGTTCTCTTTTGATGTTCGAGTGAATTGTATTGAATCATTTGATGTGATTAAAAATGCATATAACCATTGTGTATTTGAGCTAAAAGGTGGCCATATGACCCATCAAACTCCTTGTCATATTCGGCCATAAGCTAGCAAAATGAGACTTTAATGAGTTAAATTTGTTTGAATTAGCTCAAGGAGTTAAAGGAGGTGAATCGAGCAAAGGCAAAGAAAAGGTCATCGAGTAGCCGAGTTGGAACCGTCTTACCCAACACGAGGTAAGTCATTAAGCATGTAGTTGGTGTTATTTCAAATGGTCATAATGTTTATGTATTGATGCTGAATGGAATGAATAAATATACATATATATATGCATGTACGTATGTGATGATGAAATTGTTGAATGGAAAGAAAAGAGGTAAGATGTACTGAGTTGTTGATCTCGGCACTAAACGTGCGGGTATAACCATTTATGACCATGAGATTGGCGCTAAGTGCGCGGGATTAAATTGTACAGCACTAAGTGTGCGATTTGACTATGTTGCACTAAGTGTGCGAAATGAATATGATGCACTAAGTGTGCGAATTGACCATGCGGCACTAAGTGTGCGAGTTTGACTATGTAGCACTAAGTGTGCGATTTGATTACGTAGCACTAAGTGTGCGAGTTGATTATATAGCACTGAGTGTGCGGACTCAATATACATTCGTGAATCATTATGGACACTATGTGTGCGACACTATTGAGTCGATCGCGGACAGCGGATCGGGTAAGTGTCTTGAGTACATGGCTAATAGGTGTTATGCTTATACTTGGTGTTGAGTTCGGTAAGTTTGAACCGATGTGACAAATATACTTGAAGTCACGTACATAAAATTTATCGTAGGATGGGTGAAAGGCCGTTTAGTCGTTTGATTGTAACGGAGATAAATTGATTTATGAAAATGCTTCAATGTCCTATTGATGAGTATATGGAATGTGAATGCATGAATTGATATGAAATTGAATCGATAGGTTGGAGGAACTATGGTATGGTTCGGTATGGATGGAGTAAATTGTCTCGTTCCATTTTGTTTCCTCTTGTGATAATGTTATTGATGGATGGTAGTGCATTGCTTATGACTTACTGAGTTATAAACTCACTCGGTGTTTCCTTGTCACCCATTATAGGTTGCTTGGACTCATCTATTTTTGCGGGGTCAGGCCGTCATCGAAGTCATCACACCGGATAGCAAGTTTTGGTACTTTCTTCTTAGTTGGCTTAGAAGAACATTTTGGCATGTATAAGCTATTACGTTGTGTTTGAACTTTGGCATGTAAACTCTAAGCCATGCGAAAATGGCACGAATGTTCGATTGAGTTGGATCAAGGGTAGGCATGAAATGGACCTAGTTACTTTCGTAACAGATGCTGGCAGCAGCAGTGTCATGAGATTGAAAAATCACTAAAAATAGTAGGAGTGGAATTAATTGTTGAATAAATTATGTAATCGAAGCTCGATGAGTCTGTTTTCATGAGGAAGTAACGAAAAGATCATACGGGCAGTATATTAAGAGATAATCAGATTTTTGTGGGACAGGGCCAGAACGGTTTCTGGATTCCCTGCTCCGACTTTGGAAATTCATTATAAATTAACCAGAGATAATTAGGGGTCGTACCATATATTTACAGATTCCTCTCTGAGTCTAGTTTTCATAGAAACAAACGGCATCAGTATTGAAGCCCCGTGCAGGGAGATATCCAAGTCGTAATGGGCAAAGGTCATTGTAGTCGACCTCTACAACTTGGGAGACTTTGACTAATAAACTGTACTAATTGGCCCGACCAAAAATTCTAGAAAAAAATACATAGATGGGCACATGAGTCTAGTTTCTGGGAAAAATTACAAAACTGATTTTCGAGTTACGAAACTCAAGATATGAATTTTAAAACGACTAGTACACAGATTGGGCAGTGTCTGGAAAATATTTTTATAAGGGGTTAAAGTCAGTTAACACCTCGTGTTCGACTCCGGTGTCGGTTTCGGGTTCGGGGTGTTACATTTATGCCCTTAACCAATAATTTTTTGGTAGATACTGGGAAAATTATTTTACTCACCAAATTGGTTTGCTCGCCAAACAACACTACTTCTTTCCCTTTTATAGTTAACAAACGTACACCTTTAGTTCAACAATCAACTACAACATTGTGTCTGGTTAACCAATCTAACCCAAGGGTAGCCTCAAACTCATGGAATCTTAATAAGAACAAGTCCACCAAAAAGGTATGATGATCAAAAATCAACGAACAGTTCTTAACCACTCTATTAACCATCGTACTTTGATAAGGGGGTTGGTTACTAATACATTTTTCTCAAAATAAACAACTTCAAGTGTAACGCCCTGAATTTGAGCCTAGTAGTATTAGGTCTTAAGCATGGGAACAGTTAGGAGGCTATTCATAAATATTTAGCTATGCAAGAAAGTGACACAAGGGCGTATCTGCTTCAGTGGTTAAGTGTTCTGGGAGTGTCTGGGAAGTCTTAGGCTCAAGCCTGGGCAAGTGCAAAAAGTTTTTTTTAATAGATAAAACCCTTGTCTCTAGTCAGTAGGCTTTAAAATAAATATGGGTATTTTATGACAAAAAGGCTTGCAGGTCTAGTGGATAGGGGCGTATGGAATGTTCCAAGAGGTTTGAGTTTCGAATCCTTGCATGCGCAAAGGGATTAAAATTTTACAGTGTTGGACAGCTAGAGTTTGTGTTTCATTAAAAGTCTGAATAGTGGGAAGGTTGGAGTGATTGTAGGAGGAAATATGGGATGTGTTTAAAGGAGTGGTTGGTTAAGGGATTTGAGGAGGG
This sequence comes from Gossypium hirsutum, assembly GCF_007990345.1. Lineage (NCBI taxonomy): Eukaryota > Viridiplantae > Streptophyta > Magnoliopsida > Malvales > Malvaceae > Gossypium > Gossypium hirsutum. The sequence goes on along the minus strand of NC_053425.1, from coordinate 78,350,783 downwards.
TATTGAAGAGAGATTTCAAGAGAAAATTTTAGGAAGTTGAAATGAGAGGAAGTAGTGTGCCGGTTTTGGTTTGTGGACACTCAAGAAGTTCGGTTAAGGTGGGTTTTCTCTCTAACTTTCGGTTTCTGATTGCTCTAGATGTTCTCTTTTTGTCTGGTGGTCGAATACTGTTAGGGCTCCTTTTGGGTATCTTGCTGATTTGCATATTCAATTTTTACAGTTACTTGTTTCCTATTGTGAGTGATTTCTTGCTCTCCTTGGCCGAACCCTCACTCGTTTCCCTCTTAACACTTTCGGGATTTGACAACTTCTTCTCTCAGTTTCCTACTTGACCGACTACTCCATCTTCTTCCTCCCTCATTCGGTTTGTTGTTTGGCCGAGTACTTATCTTCCCTTCTTTACTTACCGAATGCACTTTTCTTTTCTCCTTTCTTTCTTAACACTCTCTTCTTGTTAACCATTCATCTTAGTACCTTGACCGTTTACTGCATCTCTCCTCTCTCTTTGCTCTCTGTCGATTTTTGATGTAATTGCAAGTGCTCAATTTTGCGTTCGATTGTATTCGAGGGCTTGGGTGACCGTCTTTTCTTGACTGATAAGGTGAAAATGGCTTTAGTTGATTTAGTCAAGGTAAGGGGTATCGATTGAATGTTTTTTTGTATTAGTGTAGTGTTATTTGATGTTGGTTCATTAGTAGTTTATCTATGTTCGATTGGTGCATAGGAACTTTCAAAGGAGAAGGAAAATATCCTTAGCTCGCATAGAGTGGACGGATCTCTCCTTGTGGCTGGTTCGAAGGTATGTTGTTGTGTGAGTTTAACAATTGGGATACTGGTGTATATGTGATTGGGTACTGGATTAAGCGTGTAACTAAAGACTGTTGTTTAAGTGTAGGATTCAGAAGTATGGGCATTCTCTTCTATCAGCAAATAGAAGTAAGGTGTGTTTAACAACACTGCCATAATCGTAAATCGACAAAAGCCAAAATAGGTGGCCATTGACGCTACACCAGCGGGCTGTAACACCCCTAACCCATATCCAATCACCGGATTAAGGTAAAGAGGTATTACCGAACTAAACATTTAATTATCACATTCACATAGTCATTAAACACAATCCAAAATCAAGCTGAAAACTATACAAACATTAAAGATCATATGCCATATTCGTATGGCCAAATATTTACATTTACAAAATATCGTTCTCAACAGTCTAACCTATACATGCCACATCAACTACAAAATATAATAGTACCAAAATGATTGATAGTATGATGAACTGCTGACGATCCACGAGTCGGTGGCCAAAATCGACAATTTAAAAAAAATAGAGAACCAAACAGCAGAGTAAGCTTTCATAAGCTTAGTAAGTTTTAAGCAATACAAACAATTAAAACTTGTCATTTAAATCGAGCATTTAGTATCACAAAACTCGTATTCTAATTACAAATCACTTGGCTGAATATGCACAAGTACACCAATTATAAAGCCTATTGGCCGAATATATGTGTATATATATAAATATATATATGAATACACAAAGAAATTTCAGCACATTTTACTTTATAGCTCATACAATTAATTTAAGTCATATACTTTCATATAATGACAGACATCGACCGAATAGGTCATTCTCTTATTCGTAGATATAGTAATCATCCACACACATATATCGTTCTTTGATACTAATAATTCACTTTAAAATCAATTCAAATATGTGTACGTAATACGTACGTGGCCATCATAATGTATCATACATAATCAATAGTAGTTTACCTCGATCATTCGAATTCATAATCTTACTCGAATCACCGGCGTTAAGCCTGCTAGGTTTAAAACCCGAATCCAGTCACCAGCACAAAGCCTGTGGAACTTTAAGCCCGGATATAGTACCAGCACTAAGCCTACAGGATTTAACCCGGATATATTACCAGTACGAAGCCTGCGGGATTTAACCCGGATATATTACCAGCACGAAGCCTGCGGGACTTAACCCGGATATATTACCAGCACGAAGCCTGCGGGACTTAACCCGGATATGTATCGAGTGCCAAGCATATTTACTCACATGATAACTCAATTCATATAACATATCACATTAGTAATTCAATTTCTTCACTCGAATATAAGCACAAAAAAAAGAAAACTTCAACATAACTTTCGGTTTAATATTCATACACAAGAACACATAACCATTTCACTATCCCAGCTTAACTCCTAATAACCATTCGGTTACATGTCATATACTCAATTTATTTATCAAACAACCTCATTCAAGTAGAAACAATAGGTTGCAATTCATCTATCATACTTATCTCATGACATCATCAATTATATAATAAATGTGATTACTCAAAACTTACTTCGGTATATTCGAACGGTCGCAGATTGGCTACTCTATTACTTTCTCTTTTCCCCTATCCAACTTTGATCCTCCTTGCTCTTGAGCTTAATTAAAACAAATATATTTGTTTAATTACTTAACCAATATTATTTACTTATTAATCACATTCGACAATCATATATCAAATTCAATATGTATTATAATTTATATAAATATGCCATGATTCAAATTTCATATTTATTTATAACCGAAAATGGCAAGAACTTATCAAGCCATGAAAATCACTTATAGCTCAAACACAAAATGATCATATAACCCTAATGACCGATTATTCAACTTATACCTAGTTCGCATACACAAGCAAAACTCACATAGCTTATCTTGCTTTCTTATACACAAATTTAACCATCGCAAATATTTTATCAGGAAACACCCTAATCATTTTAGCCAAATTTTCTATTACCAAATAAATCACATATATATAACACTACTCATTACACATACACATCAACTATCAAAAATTCCCACTCCTTAGCTATTGCCGAATGCTTATATAAGTCTTGAGTCATCTTTAACACATTTATCAATCTTCCAATTCAACTTAATACAAAAATAATATCATTAAACAACCAAAACCAAAACATTTGTTCAAATGGACCTAGCCGAATACCCCACTTAGCTAAATGATTCACACAAATCACTAATAGCCAACTCAAACTCATCCTTAATTTCTCCTATAACGAAATTCATCAAAATTTAATAAGAAAATACATCAAATTCCATGACCGAATTTGCATTTATAATAAAATAAAATCCTTGCATCTCGTCAATATGTCCAACTGCAAAAATTGCTTAATTCATCACCTAAGCAACATGAAACTCCATTACAATCACAATTATTCATTCCTTAAAACCAACATTCAACTATCAATAATTTAGCAAAACTCATGTAAATGGTCGAATGCTATATCCTCAACCAAAACTAAAGTTTTAACATGGGCTACATAGGAAACTATGTAATTAACTAAATTTTCACAAGAATTTGAAGATAGCACATGAAACAAACCTTAATTTGGATGCTAAAATAGCCGAAAGTTTGATCTCTCCTATCCTCTCTCTTTCTTTTTAAGAAATTGGCAATGAAGAACAAAAGTAATTAACCTTGTTCTTTTCACCCATTTACTTATTTTATTATAATATAAAATTGTTATTACAAATTATAATACATTTATATATATAATTACATATAAAATTTATACCTTTTCAACTACTAAAACACATGGCTGGCCACTATAAAAAAAATGGCAATTTGACATGCACATCCTTATGATTTTTAAACCATATAGTAATAAGCCATCACATAAATACCTAGCACATTTTCAAAATTCTCACACAAGTCCCTTTCAATAAATTTCAATCAAAGCACCACAAATGCACATATGCATTTTCACACAAATTAAGCACAAAATTTAACATTCAATTATTTTCACGACTCGGTTTAGTGCTCCCGAAACCACTTCCCGACTAGGGTCAAAGTATGGCTGTCACAACTCTCCCCCACTTAGGAATTTTTGTCCCCGAAAATCTTACCAGCGAATAAATTAGGGTATCGTTCTTTTATAGATTCCACAAGCTCCCAAGTAGCTTCTTCCACCCCGTGCTTGACCCACAACACTTTCACTAGCGAAATTTTCTTATTCCGCAATTCTTTCACGTCGTGTGCCAAAATACGAACTAGTTCCTCTTCGTTACTCAAATCAGATCAAATCTCAATGTCGGATGGACTAATCACATGCGATAGGTCAAATCTATAACGTCAAAGCATCGAGACATGAAAAACATTGTGAATCTTTTCAAGTTCAGGGGGAAAAATCAATCTGTATGCTACCGGCCTAACTCGTTCTAATATCTCATACGGCCCGATGAACCTCGGACTCAACTTGCCCTTACTGTCGAATCTGAGCACTTTTTTCCAAGGTGAAACTTTAAGAAACACTTTATCTCCGACTTGATATTCAATGTCTTGTTATTTCCCTGGTATTGTAGTTCAATTGGTCAAAGCACTGCCCTGTCAAGGCGGAAGCTGCGGGTTCGAGCCCTGTCAGTCCCGACAAATAAAATTTTTAAAATACATCAATTGATCCGTTTTAAATCTGCATAGGATTTCTGACGATCTGATGCTATCTTAAGACTTTCACGGATAACTTTTAGTTTCTGTTCAGCATCTTTAATTAAATCAACACCGAATATTCTACTTTCACTGAGCTCGGTCCAAAACAACAGTGTACGACATTTACGACCGTATAAAGGCTCGTAAGGTGCCATCTTGATGTTCGATTGGAAACTATTGTTGTAAGCGAACTCAATCAAAGGCAAATACCGTTCCCACGAACTACTAAACTCAAGGATACAACATCTCAACATATCCTCGAGTATTTGAATTACTCGTTCTGATTGACCGTCCGTCTGAGGATGAAACGCGGTGCTAAAATGTAGCTTGGTATCCAAAACGTCTTGTAATTTCTTCCAAAACCGCGAGGTGAATCTTGGGTCTCTATCAGACACAATAGAAATAAGTACCCCGTGTAATCTCACAATCTGAGAAACATACAAATCAGCTAGCTTCTCGAGTGAGTAACCCGCACGTACGGGAATAAAGTGAGCTGATTTAGTTAATCTATCCACGACGACCCAAATCGCATCTTTCTTGCTCGGTGAAAAAGGCAACCTAGCCAAAAAATCCATAGTAACTCGATCCCACTTCCACTTGGGTATCATGATCAGCTGGAGCAATTCTGAAGGCACCTGATGTTCCACTTTCACTTGTTGACAAATTAAACACTTCGAGACAAAGTCAGAAATGTCACGTTTCATACCATGCCACCAATACTAACCTTTCAAATCATTGTACATCTTTGTACTACCTGGATGAACTGATATCCAACTGCTATGAGCCTCGCTCAAAATCATCTGAATAATCTCTGAATCTCTCGGAACACATAATTGGTTTCTAAACCTCAAACAATCATTGCTATCAATCATGAATTCTGAATTCTCATTTGAAACACAAAATGCTCATTTTGCTACTAAGTCATTATCATCCTTTTGAGCTTCACAGATTTGTTGAATCAATAACGGTTTGGCTTTTATACGTTCTTCGCTCACAAAGCAAATAGTGATCTGCGACTTAAAGCATCGACAACCACGTTAGGCTTTCCCGGATGGTAGTTAATGACAAGCTTATAATCTTTCAGCAATTCGAGCCAACGTCTTTGTCTCAGATTCAAGTCTGTTTGAGTCATCAAGTATTTGAGGCTTTTGTGATCAGAATACACATGACACTTTTCCCCAAACAAATAGTGTCGCCATATTTTTAAAGCAAAGACAATGACAGCTAATTTGAGATCATGGGTCGGATAGTTTTTCTCGTGTGGCTTCAACTGTCTTGAAGTGTAAGCTACAACTCGGCCTTCTTGTATCAACACGCAACCCAACCCATTTAAGGACGTATCACTGTAGATCACAAACTCTTTACCGGATTCAGGTTACACTAACACTGGAGCTTCGGTCAAATAGGTTTTTAGTTGGTCAAAACTTTTCTGGCACTTTTCTGACCACTCGAATTTAACATCTTTCTGGAGTAACTTCGTCATCGGCGTGGCTATCATCGAGAAACCTTCTACAAATCTTCTGTAGTATCTGGAAAGTCCCAAAAAGCTCTGAACTTCAGTAACATTTCTCGGAGGCTTCCAATCAAGTATAGCTGAAATTTTGCTCGGATCAACTCGAATACCCGATGCGAATACCACATGCCCCAAAAAGCTAACTTCTCTCAACCAGAACTCGCATTTACTGAATTTCGTGTATAACTGCTTGTCTCGTAAAATCTGTAATACTAATCTCAGGTGCTCGGCATGTTCAGTTTCATCACGTGAATAAATTAAGATGTCATTTATAAACACAATTACAACCAGTCCAAATTCTGTCTAAAAATCTGATTCATCAAGTCCATAAATACTGCAGGGGCATTAGTGAGCCCAAACGGCATCACTAAGAACTCATAGTGATTGTATCTCATTCTGAAAGCGATTTTAGACACATCTGAATCTTGAACTCGCAACTGATAATAATCTGATCTCAAGTCTATCTTCGAAAACATTGAGGCTCCTTTCAGCTGATCAAACAAATTGTCGATACGCGGTAACGGATATTTATTCTTTATCGTTACCATATTTAATTGATGATAGTCAATGCACATTCTCATGGTTCCGTTTTTCTTTTTCACGAACAATACTAGTGCACCCCAAGGTGAGAAACTCGATCGAGCAAAACCTTTATCCGTTAACTCTTGCAACTAAGCTTTGAATTCCTTTAATTCGGTTGGTGCCATACGATATGGAGCTATCAAAATCGGTGTAGTCCCAGGTACAAGTTCAATGCCAAACTCTACCTCCCGAACAGGTGGTAATCCCAGTAACTCCTTAAGAAAAACATTCGGATACTCACAAACCACTGGCACTGATTCAAGCTTCTTTTCTGACTCTTTAATATCAAGTACGAACGCAAGATATGCTTCACACCCCTTTTTCACATATTTTTGAGTCAACATCGAGGATATTACTACCGGTAACCTGTTCAAATCGGTAGACTCCACTCGGATTATTTCATCATTTGAACATCTCAAATCAATAGTCTTTCTTTTGAAATTCACAACTCTATCATGTACAGTCAGCCAATCCATGCCGAGAATAACATCGAATTCATCAAATGGTAAAAGCAGCAAATCAGCCGAAAAATAGGAACCTCGGATTATCAGGGGACACTTCCTGCATACTTTGTCGACTAGCACATAATGACCCAAGGGATTCGACACTCGAATCACAAACTCAATAGACTCAATAGGTAGAGTCTTACTGGATGTTAAAGTCTCACAAACATATGAATGAGTAGAACCAGGGTCAATCAAAGCGATCACATCAGTATCAAAGAAGATGAAAGTACCGGTAATAACATCTGGCGAAGAGGCATCCTCGCGTACGCGTATAGCATAAGCTCTAGCAGGAGTACGAGCCTTGAATCTGGTCGTAGCATCTCTAGACCCTCTCTGACCGCCTAGTATTTTCCGTATTTCTAGGTGGTCTACCTCGTGCTATAGTAGTACTCGGTTTCCCACTCTGATTCACATTCTGCTCAGACAATCTCGTGCAGTCTTTGATAAAGTGGTCAGCTGATCCACACTTATAACAGCAGCGGTCATGAAATCTACAACTCCCTGAACCATTTTCCACAATACTTGCACTCGGTCCTGTCCCGACGTTCGTTTCCAACACTGGCAACTGAAGTGGCTCGCGTACTCACAGGGGGTCGATCATAGTCTCGTCTGGAAAAGCCCGAAATGTTCTTAGATTGGCCCGAATCATCTCGAAATTTCTTCGGTGACTGCTGAAAGGGCTTTCCCGAAGATCTTTTGTGAAACTCTCTAGCTCCATCTTCAGCTTTTCTTTTCTCTTTACTGAGCTCTTCGGCTTTGTAAGCTCGCTCGACAAGTACTACAAACTCTCTGATTTCAAGAATGCCAACAAACAGTTTTATATCTTCGTTCAATCCATATTCGAAATGTTTACACATTATAGCTTCTGAAGAAACACATTCTCGGGCATACCGGCTAAGTCTCACAAATTTTTGTTCATAATCAGTAATTGACATGGAACCCTGTTTAAGTTCAAGACATTCCTTCCGTTTCTGATCGATGAATCTCTGGCTGATATACTTTTTCTGGAACTTGGTTTGGAAGAACTCCCAAGTCACTCGCTCTCTGGGCACAAAAGAAACCAATGTATTCCACCAATAGTAGGCAGAACCACGTAGCAAAGATATAGCACATTTTAGGCATTCATCGGGTGTGCAAGACAGTTCATCGAACACTCGGATAATATTATCCAACCAAAATTCAGCTTGCTCAGCATCATCACTATCTGTAGCCTTAAATTTAGTAACCCCGTGCTTTCGTATTTTGTCAACCGGAGGCTTATTCAACCTCATCTGATCAATTACCAGAGGTATCATCGGTGCAGAGGGTGTATTATTCGGGAGTGGGGGTTGTGGAGCAGCCGTATTAGTTCGAATGTATTGGTTGAACCAATCATTCATCACATTATAAAAGGCTTGTCTAGCCTCATCATTCTGATTGCTTGCGATAGGTTGAGAGTCCATCAGCGTTGTCCCATACGCGGGAGCAGGCGCTACACTCTCGATATCATCAGCTACCGCTTGATCGGAATCGGGATCCATTACTATACCAAAACACATTTTTAACTGTCAGAAATCATCACACTGTCGTATTATCACAGAATGGCATGCATGGCTAGACTCACACGCTACGTTGTCCTAGAATCGACTAAACCGTAGCTCTGATACCAATAAAATATAATACCCCTAACCCGTATCCAATCACCGGGTTAAGGTTAAGAGGTATTACCGAACTAAACATTTAATTATCACATTCACATAGTCATTAAACACAATCCAAAATCAAGCTGAAAACTATACAAACATTAAAGATCATATGCCATATTCGTATGGCTAAATATTTACATTTACAAAATATCATTCTCAACAGTCTAACCTATACATGCCACATCAACTCCAAAATATAATAGTACCAAAATGATCGATAGTGTGATGAACTGCTGACGATCCACGAGTCGGTGGCCAAAATCGACAATCTAAAAAAAACAGAGAAACAAACAGCAGAGTAAGCTTTCATAAGCTTAGTAAGTTTTAAGCAATACAAACAATTAAAACTTGTCATTTAAATCGAGCATTTAGTATCATAAAACTCGTATTCTAATTACAAATCACTTGGCTGAATATACACAAGTACACCAATTATAAAGCCTATTGGCCGAATATATGTATATATATATGAATACACAAAGAAATTTCAGCACATTTTACTTTATAGCTCATACAATTAATTTAAGTCATATACTTTCATATAATGACAGACATCTACCGAATAGGTCATTCTCTTATTCGTAGATATAGTAATCATCCACACACATATATCGTTCTTTGATACTAATAATTCACTTTAAAATCAATTCACATATGTGTACATAATACGTATGTGGCCATCATAATGTATCATACATAATCAATAGTAGTTTACCTCGAACATTCGAATTCATAATCTTACTCGAATCACCGGCGTTAAGCTTGCTAGGTTTAAAACTCGAATCCAGTCACCAGCACAAAGCCTGCAGAACTTTAAGCCCGGATATAGTACCAGCACTAAGCCTGTGGGATTTAACCCGGATATATTACTAGCACAAAGCCTGCGGGATTTAACCTGGATATATTACCAGCACGAAGCCTGCAGGACTTAACTCGGATATGTATCGAGTGCCAAGCATATTTACTCACATGATAACTCAATTCACATAACATATCACATTAGTAATTCAATTTCTTCACTCGAATATAAGCACAAAAAAAATACAACTTCAACTTTCAGTTTAATATTATACACAAGAACACATAACCATTTCACTATCCCAACTTAACTCCTAATAACCATTCGGTTACATGTCATATTGTAACACCCCGTACCCGAGACCGTTGCCGGAGTCGGACACGAGGGGTTAACAGACTTAATTCCCTTATTTTTACAGTCCATTTTAAAAATTTCCAGACTAGCTGGCTAACTGCGTCACTGTCACCTTAAAAATCATATCTTGAGTTCCAAAATTCGAAAATCAGTTTCGTAAATTTTCCCTGAAACTAGACTCATATATCCATCTATAAATTTTTTCTAGAATTTTTGGTCGGGCCAATTAGTACAGTTTATTAGTTAAAGTCTCCCCTATTTCAGGGTTCGACTTCTCTGACCTTCATGCATTACGACTTATATATCTCCCTGTACAGGGCTTCAATACTTATGCTGTTTGTTTCTAAAGAAACTAGACTCGAAAAGGAATCTATAAATATATGGCATGACTTCTAAATATCTCTGGTTAATTTATAATGAATTTCCTAAGTCCGAACAGGGAATCCAGAAACCGCTCTGGCCCTGTTTCACGAAAACTTTAAAATCTCATAAAATACTGTTCATATGATCGTTTCATTACTTCCATATGAAAATAGATTTATCAAGGTTAAATTACATAATTTATCTACTATTTAATTCCATTTTTACTATTTTTAGTGATTTTTCAAATCCACACCACTGCTGCTGTCAGCATCTGTTTTTAAGGTAAACCTTACCTATTTCATGGTTTTCCATGAATCAACTAGAGTTTGTCATACATAGCATCAAAGTAATCATAATTAACCGTTCCCAATGGCTAATTGTTACCAAACATTTCCATACCTCTCAATGAACAACATGCAAGACGATTATAATGCTACGCTCAAAGTGTATATAAGCCATTTTCGCATGGCTATCCAAATTTATACAAAACCAAAGGGTACATGACCAACAACAAAAAGGGTAGTCCTATACATGCCATTTTCAGAGTTCAACCAAAAGTGTACCAAAAGGGCTTTGATAGTGTGGACGACTTCGACTTCGACAATCCCGAGTCCGATAGCTGACGAACCAAAATCTATAAAACAGAGATTCAAAGAACGAAGTAAGCATTTAATGCTTAGTAAGTTTTGAGCAATAAAATTAGGCACAACTGAAGTATAGCATTCATATAACTAAACGGATAATTTCATATACACATATTATCAAAAATCAGTCCTACTTCACATTTCCAACCCTTATATTCATACATAAGGGATCAACTTAACCAAAGGCCCGAAAGCTCACTAATCGACTGAGCGGATAATATTTAAACGAAATCACTACTCCAATGCATATACGAAACGTACCTTATCGTTGGGATTTTACGAGCGTATTAATTGAAATTATTACAGCAAGATCGCTCATTCCCAAACCAAGTACCTTCGGGGTTTAGCCGAATATAGCTACTCGCTCAAATGCCTTCGGGACTTAGCCCGGTTATAGTAACTCGCACAATTGCCTTCGGGACTTAGCCCGGTTATAGTAACTCACACAATTGCCTTCGGGACTTGGCCCGGTTATAGTAACTCGCACAATTGCCTTCGGGACTTAGCCCAGTTATCAATCCGAATATCCATGCACATATCAATAAATCATGACACATCAATATTTCATTTTCGTAACTAGAATTCAAACACAAGTCACTTATCAAGCATTATCATTTTCAGCTCAAAAGCTACATACAAAGGGCATGATGTTGATTTGCTTATAACATAATCTAATCGAATCATAATCTAAGTTTCATTACTCGAAAACTTACCTCGGATGTGGTCGAACTATTTCGGCGGCTATTCAATCACTTTTTCCTTTCCCTTTTCCAACTTTGATCCTCTAAGCTCTTGAGCTTAATCAACAAATAAATTTATTCACTTACTTATCCAACTTTACTATATACAAATATCTATTTATTTAGATTCATTTCGAACTAATATTAAGCAACCGATCATATATTCTCCCCATGGCGATATTCAAACATTGTAGCCAAAGAATCACAATTATCGAATGTTTAACTATGATCGGATATATGATATTACCCGTATGTCTTAAGCTAATTGCCGAACCTATTGCCTCAATTTGTGTACATAGCAAATATAGTAATCCTTACTTGAACTATTAACCAACCTTATCAATGAGCAATTATACTTAAAATACCATATATATATTCATAAGTGCATAGATACTATGTTACCAACAATTATTTCCTTGCTTAGCAGCCGAACCAATATACACATTACTCCGTATCTACCCGTCACGTTTACTCTACTTAAACCGAATAAACTTGCACATAAGGTCCTTGGCCGAACCTCACTAAAAACAAGTCAGCCAACATCTTAGTATTCATCTTGTGTATAACCTTATTTGCCTTCCAAAAATCACAAAAACATCAAACTCTTAATGTTTATGTACAAGGCCGAATCTTAACATGATTCAACCTCCAACTCATTCATTTCAATCACTCACACGGCATTTGTTCAATTCTTTAGACAAATCTATGTTTGGCCATTGTACTCATGAGCATTAAAATTTATAATTTGACTACTTAAACCCTTCTCTTCAACAATTCTTCATAAAACATAAAGATTATAACCCAATCTCATCCTTTAATAACTAAAACCGAATGCTCAAGCCATCACCAAGATTTCGAAATTTTTGCCATGGGTTGTGTAAGAAATTAGCTAATTAACTAGAAACAAGTTTAAAATTTAAGAATCTAACACAACATACTAACCTCCCCTTAAGCTCAAGGTGACCGAAACCTCTCTTCTCCCTTTCTTCAATTCGGCCAAGAAGAACCAAAGAATGAAGCTCTTTTTTTTTTCTTCTTTCAATTCACGGCAATGAATGGGGCAACCACACACTTTTTTTTTGTTTCTCCTCCTACTAACACTAATATTTTATTGCCCATGTTCTTTACTTTATTATTCCTAACATAAGCATTAACATAACATGTTTATGACATGTTTTGCCCAAAACATTTTGTCCACCCTCCTTGTCATGGCCAGCCACTTACTAGTTAAGGGGGAAATTGACATGAAAGTCCACCCTTTTGATCTCATGCACTAATAGATCCTTATAGATCGACCTATCACATTTCAAAAGTGTCACACATAAGTCCTATTAGCTAAATTCACATGCAATTGACTAAATCGAAGCTTAAAACTTTCACACATTCATATTCACATATTTTAGACAATAATCATTATATTCAAATAATTTGGTGACTCGGTTTAGCGGTCCCGAAACCGCTTTCCGACTAGGGTCACTTTAGGGCTGTCACAACTCTCCCCCACTTAAGAAATTTTCGTCCCCGAAAATCTTACCGGTAAACAGGTTTGGGTATCGTTCTTTCATAGAGTTCTCGGGTTCCCAAGTAGCTTCTTCCATCCCGTGTTTGAGCCATAACACTTTTACTAAAGGAACCTTTTTGTTTAGCAACTCTTTCACTTCACGAGCTAGGATACGAATTGGTTCTTCTTCATAACTCATATCGGCTTGAATTTCAACCTCGGAGGGACTTATTATGTGCAAAGGATCAGATCTGTAACGTCGAAGCATCGAAACATGAAAAACGTTGTGGATCCTTTCGAGTTCAGGGGGTAAAAGCAACCTATATGCAACTGGACCAACTCGTTCGGAGATTTCATACGGCCCAATGAATCTCGGACTCAACTTGCCCTTACGCCCAAATCTGAGTATCTTTTTCCAAGGTGAAACTTTAAGAAACACTTTATCTCCCACCTGATACTCAATGTCCTTTCGTTTCAAATCCGCATACGACTTCTGACGATCTGATGCTACCTTCAGACTTTCACGAATTATTTTTACTTTCTGCTCAGCATCTTTAATCAAATCAACTCCGAAAATTTTTCTTTCACCGAGCTCGGTCCAAAACAATGGTGTACGGCATTTTCGACCGTACAAAGCCTCGTAAGGCGCCATCTTAATGCTTGACTGAAAACTATTGTTGTAAGCGAACTCAATCAAAGGTAGATATCGTTCCCATGAACCACTAAACTCAAGGATGCAGCATCTCAACATATCCTCGAGTATCTGAATTATCTGCTCGGATTGGCCATCGGTTTGGGGATGAAAAGCGGTGCTAAAATGCAACTTGGTACCCAAAGCTTCTTGCAATTTCTTCCAAAATCGCGAGGTGAATCTCGGATCTCTATCTGACACAATAGAAATGGGCACCCCGTGTAATCTCACAATCTGAGAAACATACAATTCAGCTAGTTTATCCAATGAAAAATCCGTACGTACGGGAATAAAATGAGCTGACTTAGTCAGTCTATCAACAACAACCCAAATCGCATCTTTCTTACTTGTCGACAATGGCAACCCAGACACAAAATCCATCGTGACTCGGTCCCATTTCCATTCAGGTACCATGATCGATTGGAGTAAACCCGTAGGCACTTGATGTTCCGCCTTCACTTGCTGACATATTAAACACTTCGAAACAAAATCGGAAATGTCTCGTTTCATACCATGCCACCAAAACTGACGTCTCAGGTCGTTGTACATTTTCGTACTCCCCGGGTGAATTGACATTCGACTACAATGAGTTTCGTTCAGAATCATTGTAATAAGTTCTGAATTTCTTGGGACACACAAACGACTTCTGAACCTCAAACAATCGTCATCGTCAATTTGAAACTCTGATTCCATGTTCGAAACACATTCAGCCCGTTTTGCAACCAATTCATCATCGACTTTCTGAGCTTCACGAATTTGATGAATCAATAATAGTTTGGCCTTTAATTCAGCTACTAACACATTGCTGGGTAGAACAGACAAGTGTACATTCATCGATCGTAAAGCAAGCAGTGATTTTTGGCTTAAGGCGTCCGCAACCACATTAGCCTTTCCCGGGTGATAATCAATGACAAGCTCATAATCTTTCAACAACTCAAGCCAACGCCTTTGTCGCAAATTCAAGTCTCTTTGAGTCATCAAATATTTGAGACTTTTGTGATCCGAAAATACATGGCACTTCTCACCAAATAAGTAATGTCGCCATATTTTCAAAGCGAATACGATGGCAGCTAATTCGAGATCACGGGTTGGATAATTTTTCTCATGTGGCTTCAGTTGCCTCGACGCATAAGCTACAACTCGACCTTCTTGCATCAATACACAACCCAACCCAAGTAAGGATGCATCACTGTAAATGACAAACTCCTTGCCTGATTCGGGCTGCACTAGTACTGGAGCTTCCGTCAAATGGGTTTTCAATTGATCGAAACTTTTCTGACACCTTTCCGTCCATTCAAACTTAACATCCTTCTGAAGTAGCTTCATTATTGGTGTGGCTATCATCGAGAAACCTTTTACAAACCGTCGGTAGTAACTGGCAAGTCCCAAAAAGCTTCGAACTTCAGTAATATTTCTCGGAGGCTTCCAGTTAAGTATGGCTGAAATTTTGCTCGGATCGACTCGAATGCCCGATGCAGATGCCACGTGACCCAGGAAGCTAACTTCTCTTAACCAGAACTCACACTTACTGAACTTAGCATATAACTGCTTATCTCGTAAAATCTGCAACACTAATCTCAGGTGTTCAGCATGCTCGGTTTCATCTCTTGAGTAAACCAAGATGTCATCAATAAACACAACTACAAACCGATCCAAATACGGTCTAAAGATCCGATTCATCAAATCCATAAATACCGCAGGGGCATTAGTGAGCCCAAACAGCATCACTAAGAACTTGTAGTGACCGTATCTCGTTCTGAAAGCAGTTTTGGGTATATCTGAATCTCGAATTCGCAACTGATAATAACCCGATCTCAAATCTATCTTTGAAAACACTGAGGCTCCCTTTAGTTGATCAAACAAATCATCAATGCACGGTATCGGACATTTATTCTTTATTGTCACCTTATTCAGCTAACGATAGTCGATGAACAACCTCATGGTTCCGTCCTTCTTTTTCACAAACAATACTAGTGCACCCCAAGGTGAGAAACTTGGTCGAGCGAAACCTCTATCTGTCAACTCTTGCAACTGAGCTTTCAATTCCTTTAATTCCGTTGGTGCCATACGATACGGAGCTATCAAAATCGGTGTAGTCCCAGGTACAAGCTCGATGCCAAACTCTACCTCCCGAACAGGTGGTAAACCCGGTAATTCTTCGGGAAAAACATCCGGGTATTCACAAACCACTGGCATAGATTTAGGCTTCTTTTCTAACTCTTTGTCATCAAGTACATACACAAGGTATGCTTCGCACCCCTTTCTTACATATTTCTGAGCCAACATTGATGATATTACAGCTGGCAACCTATTCAAGTCAGTAGACTCAACTCGGATTATCTCGTTATTTACACACCTCAGATCGATGGTTTTTCTTTTGCAATTTACAATTGCATCATGTACGGTCAACCAATCCATACCGAGGATAACATCAAATTCATCAAACGGTAAAAGCATCAAATCGACCGGAAAACAGGAACCTCTGATTTCTAAGGGACATTTCTTACACACTTTGTCGACAAGCACGTAACGACCCAAAGGATTTGACACCCGAATTACAAACTCAGTAGACTCAACAGGTAGAGTCTTACTGGATGCTAAGGTTTCACATATATAAGAATGAGTAGAACCAGGGTCAATCAAAGCAATCACATTAGTATCAAAGAGAGTAAAAGTACCGGTAATAACATCTGGTGAAGAAGCATCCTCGCGTGCACGAATAGGATAAGCTCTAGCAGGAGCACGAGCCTCAGATCTGGTTGTAGCATCTCTAGATCCTCTCTGACCACCACTAGCATTGCCCGTATTCCTAGATGGTCTACCCCGAGCAGTAGTAGCACTAGGTTTCCCACTCTGATTTACATTCTGTTCAGACAACCTCAGGCAATCTTTAATAAAGTGGTCAACTGATCCGCACTTGTAACAAGAGCGGTCATGGAATCTACAACTCCCCGAATGCCATTTACCAAAATACTGACACTCCGTTCTGTCTCGACGATCATTTCCAACACTAGCGACCGAAGTGACTCGTGCACTCATAGGGGGTCGATCACGATCTCGTCTAGAAAAACCCGAAGTGTCTCTAGATCGGCCCAAATCATCTCTAAATTTCTTCGATGACTGTTGAAAGGGCCTCCCCGAACACCTCTTACGAAACTCCTTTGCTCCCGTATCAGCTTTTCTTTTCTCCATACTGAGCTCCTCGGCTTTGCAAGCTCGCTCGACAAGTACCACAAATTCTCGGATTTCCAAAATGCCAACATACAGCTTTATATCATCATTCAGTCCATCCTCAAAACGTTTACACATTACGGCTTCTGAAGAAATGCATTCTCGAGCGTACCGGCTAAGCCTTACAAACTTTCGTTCATAGTCAGTAACCGACATGGAACCTTGTTTAAGTTCAAGAAATTCCTTCCGTTTTTGGTCAATGAATCTCTGACTGATATACTTCTTTCGAAACTCGGTTTGGAAAAACTCCCAAGTTACTTGCTCTCGGGGCACAACAGAAATCAACGTATTCCACCAATAGTAGGCAGAATCACGTAGCAAGGAGATAGTACACTTTAGGCACTCATAGCTCATCGAGTACCCGAATAGTGTTGTCCAACCAAAATTCAGCTTGCTCAGCATCATCGCTGTCAGTAGCTTTAAATTCAGTAGCCCCGTCTTTTCGAATTCTGTCAACTAGAGGCTTATTTGACCTTATTTGGTCAGTTACCGGAGGTATTGTAGGTGCGAGGGTGGTATTAGTCGGGATTGGAGGTTGTGGAACAGCCGTATTAGTTCGAATGTATTGGTTAAACCAATCATTCATCACGCTATAAAAAGCTTGCCTAGCCTCATCATTCGGATTGCTAGCAATAGGTTGAGAGTCCGCCGGCGCTGTCCCTTGTGCAGGAGCAACGCTACACTCTCAAGATCATCAGCTACCGCTCGGTCGGGATCGGGATCCATTACTATAAATAAACACATTTGCAAATGTCAGAAATCACCACACTATCAAATAATCACAAAATGGCATGTATAGCTAGACCTAAACGTATTACGGTAGTCCTAGAATCGACTAAATCGTAGCTCTGATACCAATAAAATTGTAACACCCCGTACCCAAGATCGTTGCCGAAGTCGGACACGAGGGGTTAACAGGCTTAATTCCCTTATTTTTACAGTCCATTTTAAAAATTTCCAGACTAGCTGGCTAACTGCGTCACTGTCACCTTAAAAATCATATCTTGAGTTCCAAAACTCGAAAATCAGTTTCGTAAATTTTCCCTGAAACTAGACTCATATATCCATCTATAAATTTTTATTAGTTAAAGTCTCCCCTGACCTTCATGCATTACGAATTATATATCTCCCTGTACAGGGCTTCAATACATATTCCGTTTGTTTCTAAAGAAACTAGACTCGAAAAGGAATCTATACATATATGGCATGACTTCTAACTATCTCTGGTTAATTTATAATGAATTTCTTAAGTCCGAATAGGGAATCCATAAACCGCTCTGGCCCTGTTTCACGAAAACTTTAAAATCTCATAAAATACTATTCATATGATTGTTTCATTACTTCCCTATGAAAATAGATTCATCAAGGTTCAATTACATAATTTATTCACTATTTAATTCCATTCTTACTATTTTTAGTGATTTTTCAAATCCACACCACTGCTGCTGTCAGCATCTATTTTTAAGGTAAACCTTACCTATTTCATGGTTTTCCATGAATCAACTAGAGTTTGTCATACATAGCATCAAAATAATCATAATTAACCATTCCCAATGGCTAATTGTTACCAAACATTTCCATACCTCTCAATGAACAACATACAAGACGATTATAATGCTACGCTCAAAGTGTATATAAGCCATTTTCGCATGGCTATCCAAATTTATACAAAACCAAAGGGTACATGACCAACAACAAAAAGGGTAGTCCTATACATGCCATTTTCAGAGTTCAACCAAAAGTGTACCAAAAGGGCTTTGATAGTGTGGACGACTTCGACTTCGACAATCCCGAGTCCGATAGCTGACGAACCAAAATCTATAAAACAGAGATTCAAAGAACGGAGTAAGCATTTAATGCTTAGTAAGTTTTGAGCAATAAAATTAGGCACAACTGAAGTATAGCATTCATATAACTAAACAGATAATTTCATATACACATATTCTCAAAAATCAGTCCTACTTCACATTTCCAACCCTTATATTCATACATAAGGGATCAACTTAACCAAAGGCCCAAAAGCTCACTAATCGACTGAGCGGATAATATTTAAACGAAATCACTACTCCAATGCATATACGAAACGTACCTTATCGTTGGGATTTTATGAGCGTATTAATTGAAATTATTACAGCAAGGTCGCTCATTCCCAAACCAAGTACCTTCGGGGTTTAGCCGAATATAGCTACTCGCTCAAATGCCTTCGGGACTTAGCCCGGTTATAGTAACTCGCACAATTGCCTTCGGGACTTAGCCCGGTTATAGTAACTCACACAATTACCTTCGGGACTTGGCCCAGTTATAGTAACTCGCACAATTACCTTCGGGACTTAGCCCGGTTATCAATCCGAATATCCATGCACATATCAATAAATCATGACACATCAATATTTCATTTTCGTAACTAGAATTCAAACACAAGTCACTTATCAAGCATTATCATTTTCAGCTCAAAAGCTACATACAAAGGGCATGATGTTGATTTTCTTATAACATAATCTAATCGAATCATAATCTAAGTTTCATTACTCGAAAACTTACCTCGGATGTGGTCGAACTATTTCGGCGGCTATTCAATCACTTTTTCCTTTCCCTTATCCAACTTTGATCCTCTAAGCTCTTGAGCTTAATAAACAAATAAATTTATTCAATTACTTATCCAACTTTACTATATACAAATATCTATTTATTTAGATTCATTTCGAACTAATATTAGGCAATCGATCATATATTCTCCCCATGGCGATATTCAAACATTGTAGCCAAAGAATCACAATTATCAAATGTTTAACTATGATCGGATATATGATATTACCCGTATGTCTTAAGCTAATTGCCGAACCTATTGCCTCAATTTGTGTACATATCAAATATAGTAATCCTTACTTGAACTATTAACCAACCTTATCAATGAGCAATTATACTTAAAATACCATATATATATATTCATAAGTGCATAGATACTATGTTACCAACAATTATTTCCTTGCTTAGCAGCCGAACCAATATACACATTACTCCATGTCTACTCGTCACGTTTACTCTACTTAAACCGAATAAACTTGCACATAAGGTCCTTGGCCGAACCTCACTAAAAACAAGTCAGCCAAAATCTTAGTATTCATCTTGTGTATAACCTTATTTACCTTCCAAAAATCACAAAAACATCAAACTCTTAATGTTTATGTACAAGGCCGAATCTTAACATGATTCAACCTCCAACTCATTCATTTCAATCACTCACACGGCATTTGTTCAATTCTTTAGACAAATCTATGTTTGGCCATTGTACTCATGAGCATTAAAATTTATAATTTGACTACTTAAACCCTTCTCTTCAACAATTCTTCATAAAACATAAAGATTATAACCCAATCTCATCCTTTAATAACTAAAACGAATGCTCAAGCCATCACCAAGATTTCGAAATTTTTGCCATGGGTTGTGTAAGAAATTAGCTAATTAACTAGAAACAAGTTTAAAATTTAAGAATCTAACACAACATACTAACCTCCCCTTAAGCTCAAGGTGACCGAAACCTCTCTTCTCCCTTTCTTCAATTCGGCCAAGAAGAACCAAAGAATGAAGCTCTTATTAAGGCTGTCACTTCCCGACTAGGGTCAAATTAAGGCTGTCACACGGGCGCTCGCTCGTATGGTAAATCGAATGCTGAGACATGGGCGTAAGATCGTTGAGGCCAGCCATAAGTGATTTCATGGGCCGAGTTTGATTTGGGCCATGTTGGGCCAGAATGGGCCGTGTGGACCCCACGAGCCTGTGGGCCCCACATGGGTAAACAACACCAAAGTGTGGATAATATTGAGCCAGGTTGTGTAGTTCACATCGCTAAGGCCATTTCTGGGCTATGTGGGCCACACGGGCCCGTATTATGGGCCTTGGGCCCACTTTCATTGTTTGACTGTTAAGGTTGTGCGGGTCACCCGATACGACTGTGGACCTACTGTTGGGTCGATAAGTGTACCTGGACCCTAATTAATTAATTGAATGTTTTGCCCTATATATAGTAAAATGACTGTTTTTCCCTTATGTGGTAAAATGACTGTTTTGCCCTTATGTGGTAAAATGACTATTTTTCCTTTATGTGGTAAAATGATTGTTTTGCCCTTACGTGGTAAAATGACTGTTTTCCCCTTACATGGTAAAATGACTGTTTTTCCCTTACATGGTAAAATGACTGTTTTGCCCTTATATGGTAAAATGATTATTTTGCCCTTACAAGGTAAAATGACTATTTTGCCCTTATGAGGTAAAATGAATATTTTGCCGTTTTATGGTAAGATGATTGTTTTACCCCTATGTGATGTATGTTTATATTTTAGCATGCTATTGTAATTGTATTGAATACATGTATAATATTATAACATGTTGCATAATGCATTGCTGTATGGGGATGGGTATTTATATGATTGGAGGAAGTGTACTATACTGGCAGCTCTGCTGCAAATCACTGATGGCTTTAAGCCTATTATACTAGTAGCTCTGCTGTAAATACTATTTAGTGTCGCAACAAGTGCTACTTGGAGTGTAGGGATGGGTGGGTCGATTTTATCCCCACATGGAGTGTAGGGTTGGACGAAGAGGGAGTGTAAAGGCTGGATGGGTAGGACTTGCATACTATTTACTGTTACTGCATTTTTTACGTTACTGTAATGGGCTAAGGGTCGAACACATGACTGTTTCTGTATTGAATTGGGCTAAAGCCCAAACTGATATTGTCACTGTTGCTAAAAAGGTCTTAGGCCCAGACTGTGCTTATTTTCTAACCGTTTTCTTATATGGGATTACACACTGAGTTTTCGTAAACTCACCCTTCTACTTATCTGCGTAGGTAATCCTTAGGCGGATCGGTGCAGCGAGGGACTCGAAGGTGGCCACACAACTACTCATGCTTCTATATTTGGTTTTTAATTTATAAGTAATTTAATTTGGGTATTTTGTAATAAGGCCTCTTTAAATCTTTAATCTTTAATTTGGGGTTTTGTTATTTCGATCTGCTGCATTAGGACGCGAGTTTTCAAAAAGATAAATCTTTTCTAAGATACCATGAACATGCAATCGGTTTTAAAAGCTTCTGCAACAAACATTGTTTTTAAAGTGTAATAACGATCTAATATGATTAACATTTTTATAAAACGACTTGAGTTTTAACAATGAATTAGGTATCCCAAATTTTTGTTAAAGTTACAAAGAGGTTTAAAAATAGAACAGATTTTTCAACGAAATTATATTTTTCGAAAAACACTTCAATGTGACATCGCCAGATTCGGCCATAACTTTCAGGCCGAATTTAGGGTGTTACATTTAGTGTATCAGAGCCAAGTTGCAAAGCTCGGCTGTGGATTTGGGTTTCTTCGAAAACTTGGAATTTCTAAAAGAATTGTTTTAAACGATTTGAAGTATTTTGAAATATTTTACTGAATATGTGGTGCACCGAGTCTCCACACCGATCCTGTAAGTTCTCTCTGAAAACTGTATTTTGATTTTGACTAAAACTGCCATAGGTAGGATTACTAAGACTATTGTAGGTAGTATACTGTATTGCAAACTCTTTAGTAGTGTATACTGAAACTGTAGTAAACTGGTAACCACCGATAGACACTGTGCTGTGCAGAAATAAAACTCTATATTTCTGATACTAGCTCCATAAAATATCTGTTAATAAATAACTGGAGCTGTAAATTGATTTGCATGAAACTATTAATTCAAGATAAAAACGTAATTCGATAATGAGCACCACAGGTATTGGGTCTCTTGATCGTGTAGCTGGGGACGACGTGCTGTTCCAAGCTATGTTACGGATCTTGGAGAGGGTCGTTGAGCCCAATACTGGATCTGGGGGCCGAAGGTCTATCAAAACGACTCTAATCTAATAGAGCTGAGCTTTTTAGGGGTATTGCTGGTGTCGCCCCTAATGTGGTCGAGTATTGGATTGATGCACTGTCCTAGTCAATCTATAGACTGTAATGAAAGCATTCAAGCTAAATGTGGTACTCTTTTGGAACTAGAGTGTGCAGCAGGAGAGTAGTGGTGTAGTCTGTGTTATGCGACTGATTTAATAGTTGGAAATTCCAGGGATGAAATTTTTTTAAAGAGGGGTGAATTATAACGACCTGAATTTGGGCCTAGAAGTATTAGGTCTTAAGCATGGGAATAGTTAGGAGGCTGTTCATAAATATTTAGTTGTGCAAGAAAGTGACACAAGTGTGTATCTGCTTCAGTGGTTAAGTGTTCTGGGAGTGTCTGAGAAGTCTTGGGTTCAAGCCTGGGCAAGTGCAAAAAGTTTTGTTTTTAATGGATAAAACCCTTGTCTCTAGTCAATAGGCTTTTAAATAAATGTGGGTATTTTATGACAAAAAGGCTTGCTGGTCTAGTGGATAGGGGCATATGGAGTGTTCTAAGAGGTCTAAGGTTCAAATTTTTGCATGCGTAAAGGGATTAAAATTTTGCAGTGCTGGATGGCTAGAGTTTGTGTTTCATTAAAAGTCTAAATAGTGGAAAGGTTGGAGTGATTTTAGGAGGAAATATGGGATGTGGATAAAGGAGTGATCGGTTGAGGGATTTGGGAAAGGTTTTGGAGAGAGATTTCAGGAGAAAATTGTGGGAAGTTGAAGTGAGAGGAAGTAGTGTGCCAATTTGTATTTGTGGGCACTCAAGAAGTTCGACTAAGGTGCGTTTTCTCTCTAACTTTTGGTTTCTAATTGCTCTAAATGTTCTCTTGTTGTCTGGTGGCCGAATATTGTTGGGGCTCCTTTTGGGTATCTTACTGATTTGCATATTCAATTTTTACAGTTACTTCTTTCCTATTGTGAGTGATTTCTTTCTCTCATTGGCTGAACCCTCACTCGTTTCGCTCTTAACACTTTCGAGATTTGACAAGTTCTTCTCTTGGTTTCCAACTTGACCGACTACTCCATCTTCTCCCTCCCTTATTTGGTTTGTTGTTTGGTCAAATACCTCTCTTCCCTTCTTTGCTCTTTTTCCCTCTCCAATTGTTTCCCTTGTCATCTCTTCTCCTTTTGTTTACTTACCGAATACACTTTTCTTTTCTCCTCTCTTTCTCAATACTCTCTTCTTGTTATCCATTCATCTAAGTACCTTGACCGTTTACTGTATCTCTCATGTTTCTTTACTCTCTGTCAATTTTTTGGGTAATTGCAAGTGTTCAATTTTGCGTTCGGTTGTATCCGAGGGCTTGGGTGATCGTCTTTTCTCGACTAATAAGGTGAAAAGGGCTTCAATTGATTTAGTCAAGGTAACGGGTATCGATTGAATTTTTTAGTGTATTAGTATAGTGCTATTTGATGCTGGTTGATTAAGTGTTTATCTATGTTCGATTGGTGCATAGGAACTTTCATAGGAGAAGGAAAATATCCTTAGCTGGCATAGAGTGGACAGATCTCTCCTCGTGGCTGGTTCAAAGGTATGTTGTTGTTTGAGTTTAACAATTGGGATAATGAAGTATATGCGATTGGGTACTGGATTAAGTGTGTAACTAAAGACTGTTGTTTAAGTGTAGGATTCAGAAGTGTGGGCATTCTCTTCTCTCGACAAATAGAAGTAAGGTGTGTGTAACAATACTGCCATAATCGTAAATCGACAAAAGCCGAAATAGGTGACCGTTGACGCTACACAAGCGAGCGCTCACTCATATTGTAAATCGAACTCCTAGACGTAGGCGTAAGATTGTTGAGGCCGACCATGAGCAATTTCATGGGCTGAGTCTGATTTGGGCCATGTTGGGCCGAAATGGGCTGTATGGACCCCATGGGCCTATGGGCCCTACACGGGTAAACCACATGAAAGTGTGGACAATATTGAGCCATGCTGTGTGGTTCACATGGCTAAGGCCATTTCTAGGCTATGTGGGCCACACGAGCATGTGGGCCCGCATTATGGGCCCGCATTATGGGCCTTGAGCCATTTTCACTGTTTGATTGCTAAGGTTACATGGGTCATCCGAGACGACTGTGGACCTACTATTAGCTCGATAAGTATTTCTAGACCCTTATTAATTAAATGGCTGTTTTGCCCTATATATGGTAAAATGACTATTTTGCCCTTATATGGTAAAATGACTGTTTTGCCCTTACGTGGTAAAATGAATATTTTTCCCTTACATGGTAAAATGGCTGTTATGCCCTTACGTGGTAAAACGATTGTTTTTCCCTTACGAGGTAAAACAACTATTTTTCCCTTATGAGGTAAAATGATTGTTTTTTCGTTTTATGGTAAGATGATTGTTTTACCCCTATGTGATGTATGTTTATATTTTAGCATGCTATTCTAACTGTATTGAATACATGTATAATATTATAACATGTTGCATGATGCATTGCCACATGGGGATTGTAACACCCCTATAACCCGTGTCCATCGCCGGGGTGGGTTATGAAGAGTTACTGATTAAAAATTTAATATTTTAAAAACATACACAATAAAAAAATAAAATAAAAATATACATCGCCAAACTCAATTAAAGATCAAAATTCAAACTTGTATCGACATTCAAAAGTAGCCATATTCACATGGCTTATATATAAGTACATCTCAAAATATCATTCGGTTAAGTCTATTCCATACATGCCATACTAGCTTCAAAATATAGTAGTACCCGAAAATAATAGATAGTGTGACGAGTCGCTGACGATTCCCTTTCCGAGCAGGTAACTGGAATCAACAATCTATAAAACACAGAACGTAACAAACGAAGTAAGCTTTCAAAGCTTAGTAAGTTTTAAGCATCAGAAATAATTAAAACTTATCGAAAATCAAAACATTCATTTAAACAGACTTATTCTCAATTCAAATTGCTTCATGGCCAAATACATATAAACATAAACATAGATTCTCAGCACATATTTTTCTTTTACTAATAGTTCATACGATGCATCTAAAATAAATAATCTCATATATTAACAACATTTGACCGAATAGGTCATTGCTTTACTCGTAGAAATAACAATCATTCACACTTAAGTATCATTCTTTAATACTAATAATTCACAAATCATTGACTGAATGTACATGAGTACATAAAGAAATTTAAATATATAATTCATATACAAATATACCATGATCGATTAAATCATTCTCATATTCGCAAATATAACCATCAATTACACTTATATATATAAATGTATATATATATTCTTCTTTGATGCTATGATTCACTTCGAAATCAAATCACCAATGTGTAAGTAATACGTACCTGAACATCTTAAATGTATAGTACTTACTCAACGATGGTTTACTGCGAACATTCAATATCGTAGTCTTACTTAATTACTGGCATTAAGCCTGTCAGGTCTTAGAACTTGAAACCAATTACCAGCACAAGCCTGCGGGAATTTAAACCCGGTATAATACCAGCTCGAAGCCTGCGAGACTTTTGCCTGGACATATTTCCAGTGCGTAGTCTGCGGACCTTAAGTCCGGTTATAATTCCAGCACATAGCCTGCGGACCTTAAGTCCAGGTATAATTCCAGCATATAGCCTGCGGGTCTTTAAGCCCGGATATAATTCCAGCATATAGCCTGCGGGTCTTTAAGCCCGGATACACATCAAATATCATGCATATTTAATCATATATTAACACAACTTATTCAACATATCACATTAGCAGTCATTTGCTACGTTCGGATATAAGCTCCATATGAATACCATCATTTACATTTCGATTCAAAAGCCATATATAAATATCACATATCAAGGCATCATCAATTATATACTAAAGGTGACTACCCAAAACTTACCTCGAATATTTTCGAACAGTCTTGGATCGGCTATTCAACTACTTTCTCTTTTCCCTTGTCCAACCTTGGTTCTCTATGCTCTTGAGCTTAAATTCAACAATTTTAAACTAGTCATTATTCGACTATTCAAGTATTACTTTCAGAATATAATATATATATACATGACTTTCACACATATAGATCATAGTAAGTTTATAAGAAAACATTAAGGAACTCGTTAACAAATTTTTATCAATACTTACCACATAATCACAAAAATTCACAATAAGCTGTCTTCCTGAGCAAAAGTCACTAAATTATTTATAATTGGAGCTACGAAACTCCAAATCAATTTCTGTAAAATTTTCCTGAAACTAGACTCATATATCTTTTATCCATAAAATTTTCATAATTTTTAGCTTGGCTAATCAATACCAGATTTTTCTTAAAGTTTACCCTGTTTCACTGTTTGACTAATCTGACCACCCTTTACTTCGAATCAAATTTCTAATTGTACAGAAGTCAAAATATGTTCTCATTGATTTCATTTGAAACTAGACTCATTAAGATTTAATTACATAGTTTATTCAGCTTCTAACTCCACTCCCACAATTTATGGTGATTTTCCAAAATCACATTACAGCTGCTGTCCCAAGCAGATTTACTACAATTTACTATTTCACAACTCTTTGCATTTATATCATTTAAACATGTATAGTTATGCAACCAAAACACAAATCATACATACCTTATACTATGCATATCAAAATAACTCCAACCATGATTGGATATAACCGAATTTAAACATGAAAATTAAACCATTTTTGAACTCCTATAGCTCATTCGGCAATTTACAAAATCATACCATTAGAATTCATGTACAATACCGAACCTTTAGACATTCAAACATCTACCCTTTTCTTTTCAAATCATCTAAACGGCAATACTCATATTTTAGCATTTAACTTCAAAACATTTATTCAAGTAACTAAACAAGTCCAAGTTCGGCTATTACACATATAAATACTATCAAATTAAACTTTTAACTAGTTCAAACTTCTCTCATCAACATTTATTCGTCAAAACATAAAGAAAATAATCCAATCTCTTCATTAACAACCATGGCCGAATGCTCCATTCACCACCCAAATCCAAAATTTTAACATGGCCTAAGTAAGAAACATGATGATTAACCTAAAACAAGCTAGAATTTAAAAAAAAAACCTAACACAATTTACTAACCTTCCTTATGATTCAAATGGCCGAATGTCTATATTATTATTTAGATTCGGCTAAGAAGAACAAAGCTGAGACTTTGTTTTCTTCACCATTCTTTCTATTATTATTTTATTTTATTCATCTATATTATAAAGTATAAAGCCATTTAACTAATAATTAATACATATATTTAATATAAAAGCATCATCATGGCCGGCCACTATAAACAAAAATGTATATTTGACATGCAAGTCCAAACCTTTTGTGACATGCATTAATAGACCCCCTTTTAAAATTACCTATCACCTTCCACAATTATTTCACATTAGTCCTATTTAATAATTTCATATACAAATTGTAACACCCCAAACCCGGCCTAGACATTATGACCGGATCTGATGCGCCACATCGAAGCGTTCAAAACATTCCGTATTACTTAGTTGGAAAACTTAGTTGGTATTGTAAAAGACACTTTTAAAAGCAGGTTAAAGTTAATGGAAGCTGTGCACCAGGTAGGAAACCAGG
This sequence comes from Gossypium hirsutum, assembly GCF_007990345.1. Classification (NCBI taxonomy): domain Eukaryota; kingdom Viridiplantae; phylum Streptophyta; class Magnoliopsida; order Malvales; family Malvaceae; genus Gossypium; species Gossypium hirsutum. The sequence continues at coordinate 78,322,164 of NC_053425.1, read as the reverse complement.
AAGAAGAGGAGGTGAGTCCGTCGGAATGCTTAAGTACCAAGCTCCCTTCGGATCCAATCCTAGACATGCACACCGCCATTGCCACACTCTAATATCTCGTATCATTTTGAGAAAACCGTTTGGTTATGTCCATCTTAAGAAAATGATTAAGGTTGAAAACGTTTGCTTAGCGGAAGTCTTACTTGTATTCGTGTTATTTTGAAATCACTTAATGTTTTTGAAAACGCGTCCTAGAGCTAATCTATTTGTTAGTTATCATAGATCAGTTTTATCATAATAGAATTAAATAATAAAGAAACAACCCAAACCATAAAAATAATTAGCGGCCTTATTACAGAAAAAAACCCAAAACCATAAACGAAAAATATGGAAAATCTAGTTCACCGGAAAAAAACGAATTTTCAGAAAACGTGTGGCCACTCTGAATCCCGCCCAGCTCCAAGTCCACCAACTAGGGCTCACCTGCAAGGATGGAAGAAAATGGGGTGAGTTTGGGAAAACTCAGTGTATACAGAAACCCATCCAAAGCCCAAATCAGCTCGAGCCCATTGGGCCTAAGCCCCACTCAGATAACAGTACACAGTGGACTGAAGCCTTTTTCAGAATACAGTAGCAAGGCCTTAGCCCTTTTTTACATAACAGTGTGGCTTATAGGCCCTGTTCAGTACATAAGTAACAACAGTAGTAATGCATGCAAACCCATCTGGGGAGACTGCTCAACCCACCAACCGCTACACTGCCCCGTACCAGCCCTACACTCCATGTGGGGAATATCTCAACCCACCTAGCCCTACACTCCACAGTTGCAGCAACGCTGCTCGAATATCAGTAAGTTGAGGCAAAGCCTCCAGTACGTGGATGAACCACTTTCAATACTTCCTCCATCAATATCCCAATCCCATGCAACAGATATTAATAAAAACATATCATGTACAATACAGTATCAATCAATCATGCAGTTTAGCCAATTTAAAAACCTAGGGGTATATCGGTAATTTTGCTATTTAGGGGTCATTTTCGTAACTTAGCAACTACACAAATTACTTCAGAAATTTTCAACAGTTTTATGCAATTTGGTTTCACCATCTAACTAACAGGCTAATTTGCCCATCTCTTACCCATATTGGTCTGTAAGCCCATTGGGCCCAGTTTTGGCCCATCTGGCGCCTTTTTCCGAAGTACACTAAAATGTCACACGAACTTACTTACCACTTTGCGGTGCTAGATCTAACAATTACGCTATGTCTTGAGAGCATTCGCATACTCACAGGCCTATGAAATGCTGGAATTTTGGCATTTCGGCTTTTGCCGAATTGAACTAAGAAAGGGTGTCCGGTACACACCTGATTCGCGACGACTGCTACCAAGATCCCTTTCGATGTCCTACAATTGATTAGCACAGTTCTTATTTACAAATCGTAATCACTAAACCCAAAACTTGCTCAACCAAAGTCGAACCATGTTCCTAAAAAGCCTTTGAACCCTTACCTTTTTGCCAAAATCGATAGCTAGTTCCGAATCTGATTGCTCCAATGATTCACGCTTTTGATCCAACGCTTAAGAAGACTCTAATCACCGAAAGAAAACATCAGTTACAAACCCTTAAATCCTTATGCTCAAATCGACAGCCTCCCTAATTTTTAGGGATTTCGGCTTTTCCTAACATCGTAAAATAAGAATAGATCTGAGATGATAAGTACTTACCCCTTACTCCTACTTGATTTCCACGTAATCCGGTGCAGATTTATCCTTAGAACAATGGTAAAACCCGAATCCAAGGGTTGAAGAAGTTTCGGCTTTAAGCCCCTAAACCAATGATACTTTCGGCTTTTGGGTGGTGAAGGAGATGACGATATGAGGCTATGACCTTGAAGTAGAATTGCCGTCAGGTATCTAGGATTAAGAAAAGATAATCGTAGATTTAATAAAACAAAAGAACATAGAAGGACCTGGCTTTGAAGAAATCGGCACAAGTAGTGATCACAGGATTTCGGCTTTTGCGACTTCGGCAAAGGTGCTGATGAATAGCAGGTTTGATGGACGGCTTTGGAGAAGAAAGTAGAGAAAGAGGAACAGGATAGGTGAAAGTTTCGGCTAGGGAGGAAAAGAGAGAAAAAGAAAAACCCTTGTGGTGCCTGAGTAGAAGAAAACGGCACCTCACAAAGCCCTAGGTGCCGAAATATTAACCTAAACCCTTTGCCGAATTTTCCCTCTTCAATTCCCTAAATTCGACCAACTCTCAGTCTCTCACCCAATCCCTTAAATCTCTCCCCTTATCACTCATTAATTCAACCATTTAGACTGATTCAAACTTTCCTTTAGCAGAATCCACTTGGACTCTAACACTTACCCCTCCAGCACTTAAAAATAAATGCATCTATTTGCCAACACTGGGAATCGATCCCATGCCTTCCCCAATGCTCCACCCGCCACCTTTTTAGGAGCCTAGTGGCGTCACCCTTGCCACTCTACTAAGGCTCTTTTTGTGATGCCATTTACCCATAACTCTATACAAGGGCCATCTAGCCAGAACCCCTAACTCCTAAGTCCAAAAATTCAAAAATTCAACCGGGTTTTGGCCAACACATGGGCCTTCTATAAGCCCATTTACCTACCCAACACATTAATTTCACATCCAAATACAAAATTTTAAAATCTTTACAAGATATTGAAAACCGCGAATAAATCTGAAAATCAGGACGTTACAACTCTACCCTCCTTAAAGAAATTTCAACCTCGAAATTTTACCTTATTAGAATAGTTGAGGGTACTGTTGACGCATAGCCTCCTCAGTCTCCCATGTAGCTTCTTCTTTGCCATGGTTCCTCCAAAGTACTTTCACTAGTGGAACTGATTTCCTTCTCAACACCTTGACGTCACGATCAAGTATTTGCACAGGTTCCTCTTCGAAGGTTAAATCTGACTGTACTTCGATTTCTGCAACTGGTATGATATGAGTTGGGTCAGATCGATACCGCCTCAGCATGGATACATGAAAAACGTCGTGGATACGATGCAGTTCTGGTAGTAACTCTAGCTGATAAGCCACTGGTCCAACCTGCTTAACAATTCGGTAAGGCCCAATAAACCGTGGGCTCAACTTACCCTTCTTACCAAATCTCAAAATTTTCTTCCAAGGGGAAACCTTCAAGAAAACAATATCCCCAACAGCGAACTCAATCTCTTTGCGCTTCAGATCCGTATACGACTTTTGTCTATCAGATGCCTCCTTTAACCGATCCCTTATCAGCCTAACCTTGCTTTCAGTGTCTGCCACCAATTCCGGTCCACGCACTCGTCGTTCACCCAACTCTGTCCAACACGTCGGCGTACGACATCTTTTCCCATAAAGCGCTTCATATGGTGCCATCTGAATACTTGCTTGGTAGCTGTTATTGTAAGCAAACTCCGCCAGTAGCAAGTAGTCCTCCCAACTTCCACGAAAATCAATGATACAACCTTTTAACATATCTTCCAGAACCTAAATAACCCTTTCTGACTGTCCATCTCTCTGTGGGTGAAAAGCAGTGCTAAAATCCAATCGTGTACCCAACGCTTCCTGCAACTTTCACCAAAACCGAGATGTAAACCTAGGGTCTCAATCAGAAATTATCGACACTGGCACCCCATGCAGTCGCACTACCTCCACCACATATAACTTGACCAACTTTTGCAATGAGTAGTCGGTACGAACAGGTATGAAATGAGCAGATTTTGTTAACCTATCCACAACCACCCACACTGAATCTTCCTTGGTGGGTGTCAAAGGTAACCTACTCACAAAGTCCATTGTTACCCTTTCCCACTTCCATAGCGGAATTTTCACAGGTTGCAGTAATCCCAAAGGCAATTGGTGCTCAGCCTTAACCTACTGGCACGTCAAACATTTCCCAACCAATTCAGTCACCTCTCGTTTTAATCCGAGCCACCAGTACACCTCTCGCAAGTCTCGATATAACTTATTCCCCCCAGGATGCATGGCACAGAGTCCACCATGAGCCTCTTTTAGAATTAACTGCCTCAATTCGGGGTCCTTTGGAATACAAACCCTTCCACGAAAGCACAGAACTCCTTCAGTGTTCAACCCAAAACCCTCGTGCTCACCATTTTTAACTTGCTGGAACCTAAGAACTAATGAACCGTCCTTCAACTATTTTTCCTTAATCTGCTCAGTCCAAGTAGGCCTTACTTGCAGTTCTGCCAACAAACTTCCATCGTCGTACAGACTTAATCGTGCGAACAAGGCTCTCAAATCAGTAACAACCCTTCGACTCAACGCATCCGCCACCACATTAGCCTTTCCTGGGTGGTACTCTATCGAACAGTCGTAGTCTTTAAGCAACTCCACCCATCTTTGTTGCCTAAGGTTCAACTCCTTCTGAGTCAACAAATACTTTAGCCTCTTATGATCTGTGTATATGATGCACTTTTCCCCATATAAGTAGTGTCTCCAAATTTTTAACGCAAAAATCACCGCTGCTAGCTCCAAATCATGCATAGGGTAATTCACCTCATGAGCCTTAAGCTGTCGCGATGCATAAGCGACCACCTTGCCCTCTTGCATCAGTACGCAACCTAACCCCACATGCGATGCATCGCTGTATACAGTAAAGTCCTTCCCAAACACCGGTTGAATCAACACTGGAGCTTCGGTCAATACCTTTTTCAACCGATCAAAAGCTTTTTGCTGTTTCTCGGTCCAGACAAATGGTACTCCTTTCCTTATGAGTTTTGTCAAGGGTGCCGCCATTATCGAGAAACCCTCCACAAACCTTCTGTAGTAACCTGCTAACCCTAGAAAACTCTGAATTTTCGATACTGACCTAGGTGGCTTCCATTCCAGAATTGCTTCAATTTTACGAGGATCCACCTTAATCCCCTCGGCAGAGACCACATGCCCTAAGAAGGTTACCTCCTTCAACCAGAATTCACACTTGCTGAATTTCGCGTAGAGCTCATTTTCCCTTAACACTTGCAGCACAATACGGAGATGCTCATCATGCTTCGCCTCCGTTTTAGAGTATACCAGGATATCGTCGATAAAGACGACTACGAACCGATCCAAGTAAGGTTGGAATACTCGGTTCATCAGATCCATAAAAGCTGCAGGTGCGTTCGTCAGCCCAAACGGCATGACCACAAACTCATAATGTCCATATCGAGTTCGGATGCTATTTTATGAATATCCCCTTCTTTTACCCTTAGCTTATGGTATCCAGAACGAAGATCGATTTTGGAGAATACCGAAGCTCCCCTCAGTTGATCGAACAGATCGTCAATCCTTGGTAGTGGATACTTATTTTTAATCGTCAGTTTGTTCAACTGGCGATAATCGATGCACATGCGCATCGTTCCGTCCTTTTTCTTCACAAATAGGACCGGTGCTCCCCAAGGAGACACACTAGGCCTAATGAAGCCTCTATTGTGACAGCCCAAAATTGACCCTAGTCGGGAAGTGGTTTCGGGACCACTAAACCGAGTCACCGAAATGTTTGAATGTGATATTTATTGTCTAGAATATGTAATTATGAATGTGTAAAAATTTCAAGCTTCGATTTAGTCGATTGCATGTGAATTCAGTTAGTAGGATTTGTGTGACACTTTTGAAATGTGATAGGCTAATCTATAAGGATCTAATAGTGCATGTAATAAAAAGGGAGGACTTGCATGTCAAATTTCCCCCCTAATTAGTAGTGGCCGGCCATGCTATGAGTGGAAACATGTCACAAACATGTTATGTTAGTGAGGTATGTTAGGAAAAATAAAATAAGGAGTATGGGTAATAAAGAAATGGAAAAAAAAAGAAAGAATGTGTGTGAGTGTTCCCCCCCACCCATTACCGTGAGTTAAAGAAAAGAAAAAAAAATTTGTTCATCCTTTTTCATTTCTTTTGGCCGAAAATTCTAAGGAAGGAGGAATTCATTTCTTTTGGCCGAAAATTCTAAGGAAGGAGGAAGGAGTTCTTGCTTCATGTTTGGTTTGGAAGAGGATTAGGAGGAGGTTTGGCCATACTTGTATCTAGATTAAGGTATGTTTGAGGTTGTGCCATGAGATTCATGCATGTTTTTAGTTGCTAGCTTGAGTTCTAATTAGCCCATGGTTCAAATCTTTGCTATGTCATGGGGATGATATTCGGCCTAGGTGGATTTTGTGTTAATGCCATTGCATGCTAAATATGAAGCTTGTTAATGATACATGTGATGGTGGATTGATGACTCTTGGATTTTCTTTTTAGCATTTTTGAGTGAGACATTAAGTTCTTTGTTTAACCATGACCAAAATTGAAATGGTATGGTGTTGTGATGTATTCGGCCATGGTATATCCATAAGTATGATTTATGCTTATTGCATGGTAGGTAAGATTTTTGTTTTGGATTTATGTTCATGTTTAGTTATAATCAACTTTGAGATTCGGCTCTTGCACATATATATATATGTTTGCACATGACGTATTGGTATGACATATACAATATCTCAAGGTATATATTTACATATGATGGTGTTTCGGTTATGGAGTACATGATGGATGCGTATTGAGTTATAATATGTAATGCATTAGTTAGTAAAAGGTATGCCATTTGTGTGTGGTATTGAGTATATAATTGGCCTCAACATAGACATGCATAATCGACCACATGAATGAGTACATAGGTTGATGTGTTGTTCGGCCATAGGTAAGCATATTGAAGGCTTTATCTTGACTTAGAAAATTCGGCTAAGGAGAGTATTAACTAATGTGTTGAGTTTGATTCATGATTCCGTACATATGTGACTTTAATGTCTAATGAATATATGTGGGCCAAGTACCTTGAGTTCCTCTTTTTGATGCTCAAATGATTAAATCAATTTATTTGTTAAATTAAGCTCAAGAGCAAAGGGGAACTAAATCCGATAAAGGGAAGGAAAAAGTGGTCGAATAGCCATCGGAATCGTTCGACAACATCCGAGGTAAGTTTTCGAGTAATGGGACTTAAATTATGATTCGATTAGATTATGTCTTAAGTAAATCAAAATCATGCTCTTATATGTGGCTATTGAGCCGAAATTGTAAATGTGATAAGTGTCTTGTGTTTGAGCTTTGGTAATGAAAATGAAATATGAATGTGTCATGATTTATTGATATATGTGCATGGTTACTCGAATGATATCCGGGCTAAGTCCCGAAGGCTTTTGTGCTAAGCGACTACATCCGGACTAAGATCCGAAGGCATTTGTGCTAGCGACTATATCCGGGCTAAGTCCCGAAGGCATTTATGCTAGTGACCATATCCGGGTTAAGACCCGAAGGCCTTGTGCGAGTGGTTATATCCGGCTAAACCCCGAAGATGCTTGATTTGGGAACGAGCGATCTTGCTGTAAAAATTTAAATTAATACTCTCGTAAAATCCCAGCGATGAGGTATGTTTTGTGTGTGCTTTGAATTAGTTGATCCCTTACAAATCTGTATTCGCTCAGTCGATAAATGAGCTACCGGCCTTTGGCTAAGTTGATCTTTTGTGTATGAACATAAGGGTTGGTAATGTGAAGTAAGTATGATATTGAAAATTTGTGCATATGAAATTATCCGTTTAGCTATATGAATGCTATACTTTTGTTGTGCTGGAATCCCTTGCTCAAAACTTACTAAGCATAAATTGCTTACTCCGTTTCTTTGTTTCTCTGTTTTATAGATTTTGGCTCGTCAGCTATCAGACTCGGGATTTTTGGAAGTCGAAGTCTCCCACACTATCAAAGCCCCTTTTGGTACAATTTTGGTTGAACTTTGAAATGGCATGTATAGGACTACCCTTTTGTTGTTGGTCATGTACCCTTCGGTTTTGTGTAAATTTGGATAGCCATGCGAAAATGGCTTAAATATACTTTGATCATAGCATTATAATCGTTTTGTATGTTGTCCGTCGAGAGGTATGGAAATGTTGGTAACAGTTAGCCATGGGAAGGGTTATTCTTGATCACTTTTGGAATATGTATGACAAACTCTAGTTGATCCATGGAGGATCATGAAATAGGTAAAGTTTACCTTAAAAAAACAGATGCTGGCAGCAGCAGTGATATGGATGTGAAAAATCACTAAAAATAGTAGGAATGGAATTAAATAGTGAATAAATTATGTAAACTAACCTTGATTAATCTATTTTCATAGGAAAGTAACGAAACAATCATATGGACAGTATGTTAAGAGATATTCAGATTCTCGTGAGACAGGGCCAGAACGGTTTCTGGATTCCCTGTTCCGACTTTGGAAATTCATTATAAATTAACCAGAGATAATTAGAAGTCATTCCATATATGAATAGATTCCTTTTTGAGTCTAGTTTCTATAGAAACAAACGACATCAGTATTGAATCCTTGTACAGGGAGATATTTAAGTCGTAATGCGCAAAGGTCAGTGTAGTCGATCCCTGTAACATGGGAGATTTTGACTAATAAACTGTACTAATTGGCCCAACCAAAAATTCTAGAAAAAAATTTGTAGATGCATATATGAGTCTAGTTTCAGGGAAAAATCACGAAGCTTATTTTCGAGTTGTGAAACTCAAGATATGATTTTTAAGGTGACAGTGACGCAGTTAGCCAGCTTGCCTGGAAAATTTAAAATGGATTGTGCAAAGAAGTGATTTAAGTCTGCAAACCCCTCGTGTCCGACTCCGGCGACGGACTCGGGTACGGGGTGTTACATCTATATAACAACTCTTGGATTTGAGCCTTCAGTTCCACTAACTCCTTCGGTGCCATCCTATAGGGTGCAATAGATACTGGAGTTGTTCCAGGCAACAAATCGATTCCAAACTCAACTTCCCGATTCGGAGGTAATCCAGGAAGCTCTTCCGGAAAAACATCCCGGAATTCCCTAACAGTTCTGATGGTCTCCACAGTCAGATCCTCAGTTTCAGCTTGGCTTACCAAAGCCAGATATGCCTCGCACCCCTTGCGCATCAGTTTCTCAGCCCTCAACGCCGATACTACATTGAATAAGTAATCCCTCCGTTCTCCAATAATCTTTACCTCTTCATCATTGACAGTCCTTAACACCATCCTCTTAGCTGCACAATCCAAAGTTGCCTTATGCTTGGTCAACCAATCCATCCCTAGCATCAAATCGAATTCTTCAAGCGGTAACTCCATCAAATCCCCACAGAAAACCCCGCCTTGAATCTCCAGAGGCACCTCCTTGAAGAGTTTCTCTACCTTAACCGAATGACCTAAAGGACTTATCACAGACACCTCACACAGTCTCCTCGGAATGCACACCCAGTACCCTAGAAATGTTATATGCCACATATGAATGGGTTGATCCCACATCAATCAGAGCAGTATAAGGTACACCATAGATAAAAAACGTACCAGTTATGACATCAGGTGCGTCACCCTCCTCGCGGCGACGAGTAGCATACACCAAAGCTGGCTGACGAGCATCCGCGTTACCAATACCCCTGCCGGGTGCCCCATGTCCACGGCCATTACCACCGCGACCTTGTCCACGACCTCTTGGCAGCGGCGGTCCATCCCTCACAGGTTGAGCCGGTCGCACAGCCCCTTGTTCGGCCCCCTGAGCCTGAGTGGCCCTCCTAGGACAATCCTTAATCCTATGCTCCTTAGACCCACAATGAAGACAAGCCCCAGAAAGCTTCCAGCACTCTCCTTGATGCATTCTGCCGCAATCCCCACAAGCTTGCGGTCTACCTGTGTTCACTGGAACTGCTCGAACCGGTTCCTCCATCCTAGCTCTCTTAACATTTTGATTTGCAGCACCCGCTGGTCCTGCATCCCTCCTGAACCAATTCCGATCCCTATCACGATTCTTCCGTTCGGTTTGTTTCACCTCCTCGGTTATCTTAGCCTTCTCTACTAGTGCAGCAAAATCTCGCTCTCTCTGCAGAGCTATGAGCACCCTTAACTCATCTCTGAGGCCATCCTCAAAACGAACGCTGCGCTCGTATTCGGTGGAAACGATGCCATTAGCATACCGACTCAATCGTAGAAACTCCGCCTCATATTCAGCAATGGTCTTATTTCCCTGAGTCAGATTCAAGAACTCCTTTCTACGTGCGTCCACATAGCTAGCTCCAACATATTTTACCTTAAAGGTCTGTTTAAACAGCTCCCATGTTACCCTCTCAGCTGGGGTACCCTCTCTCACAGTAATCCACCACTGATACGCTTCATCCCGCAGCAACGACACCGCCCCTTTCAACTTCTGTTCTACTGAGCAGTCCAGGTCATCCATGATCCGCTCTGTGGCTTCCAACCAATACTCAGCCACATTTGGGGCTACTCCAGATATGCCCCTAAAAATCTCAGCCCCGTTGGCCCGAAGTCGTTCAGAAATGGAACCTCTATTCATGGACCCGATGTTAGCTCCGGCCACCCTTTCCAACACCCTCAACATGGCCTGAGAGAAAGCGTCATCCCCTGCGGCCCGATCATACGGCCCATTTTCATTAATCGGTGGTGGACATACCTCGCCAGCTGGCATGTGTTCAGATGACGCAGATCCAGCTTGAGTGCTACCTCGGCCTCGACCACGGCCTCTTCCCCGAGTAGCCCTTGTACTCATAACGATTTATCTGATTACGAATTTTATGACATTAGTTTACTGGTTCCACCTGTAACACCCCAAACCCGGCCTGAAAGTTTGGCTCGAATCTGGCGTGTCACATTGAAGTGTTTTTCGGAAACCACGTTTCCATTAAAAACCCTTCTTAGTAATTAAAAACTTGCACCCTTTTTAAACCTTGTTAGAAAACCTCAGCTGAATATCATTCTTAACAACTTTGTAAAAAAAAATCCTAGCAGTTGCAGACACTTAATTTAAAAACAATTGCGGTTACGTGATGTTTTGAACAACAGTAGTTGCTTTGGAAAACCGTGTTCTAATACTAGCAATTATAAGAACAATAAATAAAATTCCAAATTTGAAATCTAGAAAATTACAACGGCTTTACTACAACCCACATAAAAACATTTAAAAGCAATAATCAAAACTATAACATAAATAGTGTGTGTGGCTTCCTCCGAGCCCATCGTAGCCCCGATCCGTCTAAGGCTGGAAATTACCTGAAAGGTTAATAAACGGGGTGAGTTTACGAAAACTCAGTGTGAAATCCCCTACTATAAAAAGGAACAGTCAGTCATATAAAAGAATTAAACATCTGGCCCCAGCCTTACTTACAGTTTCAGTACCAATTGGGCCTTAGCCCATTATAACAGACAGTACCAGATGGGCTTTAACCCATTACAGAATAAGAAACATTATCAGAACTAGAATCAGAATCAGAATCAAAATTAGGTGACAGAATCAGAATCAGAATCAGTATCAGGTAACAGAATCAAAATCAGAATGTGAATGCAATCCCAACCCAGCCTATAACCAACCGCTACACTCCACCCGTACCAGCCCTACACTCCATGTGGGGAATAGCTCAACCCACCCAGCCCTACACTCCACAGTTGCAGCATTGCTGCTCAGATATCAGTAAGTTGAGGCAAAGCCTCCAGTACATGGACAAGCCACTTTCAGTACTTCCTCCATCAGTATAACCCATAACCCATGCAACAGATATAAATGTCATGGCATACAACATACAGAATCAGAATATCTGCCCATATTTGAATCAAACGGTCACAGTCAAGTCATTCATATCACCAACATATATTCACAATCAAATTCGTCAACCACACAGTCCAAGTCAGTCACTTGCCCACAAGGGCAAAACAGTCATTTAACACCCTAGGGGCAAAATGGTAATTTTACCTCACAAGGTATCTCGGTAATTCTACCCTACAGGGGTATTTCAGTAATTTTACCCTATAGGGGTATTTCGGTATTTCTACCCTACAGGGGTATTTCGGTAATTCTACCCTACAGGGGTATTTCAGTAATTCTACCCTACAGGGGTATTCCGGTAATTCTACCCTACAGGGGTATTGGGATAATTCTACCCTACAGGGGTATTTCGGTAATTCTACCCTACAGGGATATTCCGATAATTCTACCCTACAGGGGTATTTCGGTAATTCTACCCTACAGGGTATTGCGATAATTCTACCCTATAGGGGTATTTCGGTAATTTTATAAGTCAGGGGTATTTTAGTAATTTTACAAACCAGGGGTATTTTGGTAATTCTATCCTACAGGGGTATTTCAGTAATTTCACAATCGAGGGTAAAACGGTAATTTTGTAAACTGCGGATAAAATTGTAATTTTGTAAATTGAGGGTAAAATGGTAATTCTATAAATTGAGGGTAAAACAATAATTTTGTAAATCGACGGTGAAACGGTAATTTATAAATCGAGGGTAAAATGGTAATACTACAAATCGAGGGCATTTCAGTAATTTTAAAATTGACGGTATTTTAGTAATTTTATAAACCGGGGGTACTTTGGTAATTTTACTGATCGAGGGTATTTTGGTAATTTTGTAAACTAAGGGTATTTCAATAATTTTGTAAATCGAGGATAAAACAGTAATTCTATAAATCGAGGGTAAAATGGTAATTCTATAAATCGAGGGTAAAATGGTAATTCTATAAATCGAGGGTAAAACTGTAATTCTGTAAATCGAGGGTAAAATAGTAATTCTATAAATCAAGGGTAAAATAGTAATTTTTTAAATCGAGGGTAAAACGGTAATTCTGTAAATCGAGGGTAAAACAGTAATTTTGTAAATCGAGGGTAAAACGATAATTCTGTAAATTGAGGGTAAAATGGTAATTCTATCTTATTTCAGTGATTTTACAAATCGAGGATATTTGGGTAATTTTATAAATTGGGGGTACTTTGGTAATTTTACAAGTCGAAGGTATTTCAGTAATTTGGTAAACTAAAGTATTTTAAACAGGGATAACAATATGAATGGGCCTAAAGCCTATTCTCGGCCCAAATGGGCCCACACGCTCGTGTGGCCCTTTTAGCCCAAATCTAGCCACAGATATGAGATTCACCTAGCCCAGTCCAATATTTACTACACAATCAAACAACTTATCCAATTGGGCCCGTAGGCCCATTGGGCCCACATGACCCTTTCCGGCCCATCGCGGCCCGAAGTAGCCATCCTATAGCTAGAGTAGTGAGAAATACACACCTGATAGGAGACTGGAGTTAATCCGCGCTCCGAGCACTCTTAGCCGACGCCCAACCCAAACGAGCACGCCATACAGCGAAAGGGATCAGCCAAGAAAGGTACCTTTACTCTCCTCATGGTTCTCTCTATTTAAAGCCAACTTCGCATCCACTCTTATGTTAGCTTTTCGATGTGGGATCCCTCCATCATCAGAGTTTAAATTCAACACCAACTCTTGCCACCCCTTGTTAGCAAAATAAATGCTCTTTGCTTGCCATGAGTTCCGAACCCTGGACCTCCTTGCCACCTCTATAACGCAACCTTCCTGCCTCTTATGTGGCGCTACTTTGCCACTAGACCACAAGGCTTTTTGTGTCACAATTTCTCCAATAATATTCTTAAGGCCTACCTACTACACCCAGGGTTTGATTCACCTTAAACCAAATTTTTTGCTAGAGTCCAAGTTTAAACCCAGGACTTCTCCAACACTTCTCAACACACTTAACTACTAAAACAAGCCTTCATTAGCGAAATTTACATGCACAACAAAATATTATAAGCTGCCTTCAACCGCTCCAATGCTCAAGGCCCAAAACTTCTAGGCCCAAATTCAGGGTGTTACAACTCTACCTCCCTGAAAGAAATTTCGTCCCTGAAATTTCCATCTAACAGGGTGGTCGTGTAACATCTACCCCGCTACGCTACCGCTGCGCACTCTGATCCTACTATCACTATCACACTTCAACTAGAACTTGAAACATCTCATACATACAACACTTATTCATTGAAGCAGACACATATTTATCACACATATATACAATTTCTATATCCAAACATCACATCCACATAAAATAAATACCAAATTTAAATTCAGACCAATATCTAAAGAATCCACAGTATTTCAATTTCTAAACAGACAAAAGTATTCAGAAGACTTACGGATTCGGCGCCGGAGACTCGGTGTGCCACACTTTTTAAGAAAAATACTTCAAACTGAGCACGTGGTTGAAAATAATTTTCTGAACTTCAACCTTTGAAAACCCAACCCACAGCCGAGTTGTTGCAACCTGGCTCTGATACCACTAAATGTAACACCCCAAAGCCGGCCTGGAAGTTTGGCTTGAATCTGGCGTGTCACATTGAAGTGTTTTTCGGAAACCATGTTTCCATTAAAAACCCTTCTTAGTAATTAAAAACTTGTACCCTTTTTAAACCTTGTTAGAAAACCTCAGCTGAATATCATTCTTAACAACTTTGTAAAAAAAAAATCCTGGCAGTTGCGGACACTTAATTTAAAAACAATTGCGGTTACGTGATGTTTTGAACAACAGTAGTTGCTTGGGAAAACCGTGTTCTAATACTAGCAATTATAAGAACAATAAATAAAATTCCAAATTTGAAATCCAGAAAATTACAACGGCTTTACTACAACCCACATAAAAACATTTAAAAGCAATAATCAAAACTATAACATAAATAGTGTGTGTGGCTTCCTCCGAGCCCCTCGTAGCCCCGATCCGTCTAAGGCTGGAAATTACCTGAAAGGTTAATAAACGGGGTGAGTTTACGAAAACTCAGTGTGAAATCCCCTACTATAAAAAGGAACAGTCAGTCATATAAAAGAATTAAACGTCTGGCCCCAGCCTTACTTACAGTTTCAGTACCAATTGGGCCTTAGCCCATTATAACAGACAGTACCAGATGGGCTTTAACCCATTACAGAATAAGAAACATTATCAGAACTAGAATCAGAATCAGAATCAGAATTAGGTGACAGAATCAGAATCAGAATCAGTATCAGGTAACAGAATCAAAATCAGAATGTGAATGCAATCCCAACCCAGCCTATAACCAACCGCTACACTCCACCCGTACCAGCCCTACACTCCATGTGGGGAATAGCTCAACCCACCCAGCCCTACACTCCACAGTTGCAGCATTGTTGCTCAGATATCAGTAAGTTGAGGCAAAGCCTCCAGTACGTGGACAAGCCACTTTCAGTACTTCCTCCATCAGTATAACCCATAACCCATGCAACAGATATAAATGTCATGGCATACAACATACAGAATCAGAATATCTGCCCATATTTGAATCAAACGGTCACAGTCAAGTCATTCATATCACCAACATATATTCACAATCAAATTCGTCAACCACACAGTCCAAGTCAGTCACTTGTCCACAAGGGCAAAACAGTCATTTAACACCCTAGGGGCAAAATGGTAATTTTACCTCACAAGGTATCTCGGTAATTCTACCCTACAGGGGTATTTCAGTAATTCTACCCTACAGGGGTATTTCGGTATTTCTACCCTACAAGGGTATTTCGGTAATTCTACCCTACAGGGGTATTTCAGTAATTCTACCCTATAGGGGTATTCCGGTAATTCTACCCTACAGGGGTATTGGGATAATTCTACCCTACAGGGGTATTTCGGTAATTCTACCCTACAGGGATATTCCGATAATTCTACCCTACAGGGGTATTTCGGTAATTCTACCCTACAGGGTATTGCGATAATTCTACCCTATAGGGGTATTTCGGTAATTTTACAAGTTATGGGTATTTTAGTAATTTTACAAACCAGGGGTATTTTGGTAATTCTATCCTACAGGGGTATTTCAGTAATTTCACAATTGAGGGTAAAACGGTAATTTTGTAAACTACGGGTAAAATGGTAATTTTGTAAATTGAGGGTAAAATGGTAATTCTATAAATTGAGGGTAAAACGATAATTTTGTAAATCGACGGTGAAATGGTAATTTATAAATCGAGGGTAAAATGGTAATTCTACAAATCGAGGGCATTTCAGTAATTTTAAAATCGACGGTATTTTAGTAATTTTATAAACCGGGGGTACTTTGGTAATTTTACTGATCGAGGGTATTTTGGTAATTTTGTAAACTAAGGGTATTTCAATAATTTTGTAAATCGAGGATAAAACAGTAATTCTGTAAATCGAGGGTAAAACGGTAATTCTATAAATCGAGGGTAAAATGGTAACAGTAATTCTGTAAATCGAGGGTAAAATAGTATTTCTATAAATCGAGGGTCAACTGGTAATTCTGTAAATCGAGGGTAAAACGGTAATTCTGTAAATCAAGGGTAAAACAGTAAATTTGTAAATCGAGGGTAAAACGGTAATTTTGTAAATCGAGGGTAAAATGGTAATTCTATCTTATTTCAGTGATTTTACAAATCGAGGATATTTGGGTAATTTTATAAATCGGGGGTACTTTGGTAATTTTACAAGTCGAAGGTATTTCAGTAATTTGGTAAACTAAAATATTCTGAACAGGGATAACAATACGAATGGGCCTAAAGCCTATTCTCGGCCCAAATGGGCCCACACGCTCGTGTGGCCCTTTTAGCTCAAATCTAGCCATAGATATGAGATTCACCTAGCCCATTCCTATATTTACTACACAATCAAACAACTTATCCAATTGGGCCCGTAGGCCTATTGGGCCCACATGACCCTTTCCGGCCCATCGCGGCCCGAAGTAGCCATCCTATAGCTAGAGTAGTGAGAAATACACACCTGATAGGAGACTGGAGTTAATCCGCGCTCCGAGCACTCTTAGCCGACGCCCAACCCAAACGAGCACACCATACAGCGAAAGGGATCAGCCAAGAAAGGTACCTTTACTCTCCTCATGGTTCTCTCTATTTAAAGCCAACTTCGCATCCACTCTTATGTTAGCTTTTTGATGTGGGATCCCTCCATCATCAGAGTTTAAATTCAACACCAACTCTTGCCACCCCTTGTTAGCAAAATAAATGCTCTTTGCTTGCCATAAGTTTCGAACCCTAGACCTCCTTGCCACCTCTATAACGCAACCTTCCTGCCTCTTATGTGGCGCTACTTTGCCACTAGACCACAAGGCTTTTTGTGTCACAATTTCTCCAACAATATTCTTAAGGCCTACCTACTACACCCAGGGTTTGATTCACCTTAAACCAAATTTTTTGCTAGAGTCCAAGTTTAAACCCAGGACTTCTCCAACACTTCTCAACACACTTAACCACTAAAACAAGCCTTCATTAGCGAAATTTACACGCACAACAAAATATTATAAGCTGCCTTCAACCGCTCCTGTGACAGCCCAAAATTGACCCTAGTCGGGGAGTGGTTTCGGGACCGCTAAACCGAGTCACCGAAAGGTTTGAATGTGATGTTTATTGTCTAGAATATGTAATCATGAATGTGTGAAAATTTCAAGCTTCGATTTAGTCAATTGCATGTGAATTTAGTCAATAGGACTTATATGAGAAAATTTTAAAATGTGATAGGTCAATGCATGAGGACCTATTAGTGCATGTGGAAGAAAAAGGGGACTTGCATGTCAAATTCCCCCTCCCTAAATAGTAGTGGCCGGCCATGACAAAGAGGATAGGCAAATGGTGATGGGTAAAACATATTATAAAAAGTTTATGACAACATGTTGTGTTAAGAACAATAAAATATGAGGGGAGTGGGAGGAGAAACCAAAGTTGTTTCATCCTTGCTCCCCCATTTTGCCGAAACTAGAAGAAAAAAAAAGGCTTCATCCTCTTTGCTCTTCTTGACCGAAAAATCAAAGGAAGAAGAAAGAGTTCTGTTGCTTATGTTCGGTTTGGATGAGGATTAAGAAGAGGTAAGTACCTTGAAACCCTTGGAAAGTTTTGTATAAAGAAGATGGTTAGTTCAAGTTCTAATCATTCCATGGCTTAAGTTTTGATTGTTAGGAGGTTTGATGTTTGGCCAAGTAGGTTGATTTGAGCTCTCGGTTGTGGTTGTCAAGGGAGGAAATGAGATTTTGTTTGTCTTCAACAATTGGTTGGTAAATAAGTGTTAAATGTGAGAAAATTTCGTTTGGGTAATTGAAATAAATAATTAGAGGCTTAATTATCAAAAGGTTTCGGTTTGATATCATTTTTATAAGCATAATTAGTTCAATTTGATAATAAGGTATGAGGTGATAAGTAAAATTTTCATGGTGGTTTAGGTTTAATGACATTCGGCTATGGATTAAAAGTGTTAGCTAATTCGGCATAAGAGTATAAATGTTAATCACTTTATATTTGAAGCCTTGAAGAATAGGTTGTGGAATATTAAAGTGTTGAAGGTTAAATCTTTAAGCTTGGTTAATTTGGACATTCGGCTATTCTTATGACATTAGATACAAGGGTATGAAAGGTTATATATATATAAGTTTAATTTATTCATGGTAACTTGGCATGTGGATTGGATATATGTTAGTTAATACATGCATTTGGAAGTGATGTGTTTAATAATTAGGTATACGGTTTGGTTTCATTATTGAGTATAAGGGTTAAGTGTTTAAAATTGCCTTTGATGTATACATGTTTATATTGAAATATTAAGGCTATGATAGCCAATTGAGGGTTTCGGCCAAAATATTCAAATAGATTGGTGTGAATGTTTGAGTGATGAATTTGACTCTTGTGTCGAGTTGGGATGATATGTGTATTTTTATAAATAACTAGCAAGGTAATTAAACTAGTTGATTTGTTTATTTAAGCTCAAGAACCTAAAGGAGAGGCGTCCAACAAGGGGAAATCGAAGGTCATCGAGTAGCCGACTCGGAATTATTTTACCCAACATAAAGTAAGTCATTAAGCATGTAGTTGGTATCATTTCAAATGGTCATAATGTTTATGTATTGATGCTGAATGGAATGAATAAATATACATATATATATATGCATCTACGTAGTGATGATGAAATTGTTGAATGAAAAGAGGTAAGATGTACTGAGTTGTTGATCTCGCACTAAACGTGCGGGTATAACCATTTATGACCATGAGATTGGCGCTAAGTGCGCAGGATTAAATTGTACAGCACTAAGTGTGCGATTTGACTATGTTGCACTAAGTGTGCGAAATGAATATGATGCACAAGTGTGCGAATTGACCATGCGGCACTAAGTGTGCGAGTTTGACTATGTAGCACTAAGTGTGCGATTTGATTACGTAGCACTAAGTGTGCGAGTTGATTATATAGCACTGAGTGTGCGGACTCAATATACATTCGTGAATCATTATGGACACTATGTGTGCGACACTATTGAGTCGATCGCGGACAGCGGATCGGGTAAGTGTCTTGAGTACATGGCTAATAGGTGCTATGCTTATACTTGGTGTTGAGCTCGGTAAGTTTGAACCTATGTGACAAATATACTTGAAGTCACGTACATAAAATTTATCGTAGGATGGGTGAAAGGCCGTTTAGTCGTTTGATTGTAACGAAAATAAATTGATTTATGAAAATGCCTCAATGTCCTATTGATGAGTATATGGAATGTGAATGCATGAATTGATATGAAACGGAATCGATAGGTTGGAGGAACTATGGTATGGTTCGGTATGGATGGAGTAAATTGTCTCGTTCCATTTTGTTTCCTCTTGTGATAATGTTATTAATGGATGGTAGTGCATTGCTTATGACTTACTGAGTTATAAACTCACTCGGTGTTTCCTTGTCACCCATTATAGGTTGCTTGGACTCATCTATTTTTGCGGGTCAGGCCGTCATCGAAGTCATCACACCGGATAGCAAGTTTTGGTACTTTCTTCTTAGTTGGCTTAGAAGAACATTTTGGCATGTATAAGCTATTACGTTGTGTTTGAACTTTGGCATGTAAACTTTAAGCCATGCGAAAATGGCACGAATGTTCGATTGAGTTGGATCAAGGGTAGACATGAAATGGACCTAGTTACTTTCGTAACAGATGCTGGCAGCAGCAGTGTCATGAGATTGAAAAATCACTAAAAATAGTAGGAGTGGAATTAATTGATGAATAAATTATTAATCGAAGCTCGATGAGTCTGTTTTCATGAGGAAGTAACGAAAAGATCATATGGGCAGTATATTAAGAGATAGTCAGATTTTTGTGGGACAGGGCCAGAACGGTTTCTGGATTTCCTGCTCCGACTTTGGAAATTCATTATAAATTAACCAGAGATAATTAGGGGTCGTACCATATATGTACAGATTCATCTCTGAGTCTAGTTTTCATAGAAACAAACGGCATCAGTATTGAAGCCCCGTGCAGGGAGATATCCAAGTCGTAATGGGCAAAGGTCAGTGTAGTCGACCCCTGCAACATGGGAGATTTGACTAATAAACTGTACTAATTGGCCCGACCAAAAATTCTAGAAAAAAATAATAGATGGGCACATGAGTCTACTTTCTGGGAAAAATCACGAAACTGATTTTCGAGTTACGAAACTCAAGATATGATTTTTAAAACGACTGGTACACAGATTGGGCAGTGTCTGGAAAATAAATTTTATAAGGGGTTAAAGTCAGTTAACACCTCGTGTCCGACTCCGGTGTCGGTTTCGGGTTCGGGGTGTTACATTTGATTGGTATCAGAGCTATGGTTTAGTCGGTTCTAGGACTACCATAGCGCGTATGAGTCTAGCTATACATGCCGAATGTTAATGTTTAAATGTGTGATGACTTCTGACGGTTGAAATGTTTTTGTTTTATTAGTAAATGGACCCGGTGAAGAAAGAACCCTAGCGGATGACGTTGAGAGCGTAGCGGCTGCTCCTGCACAAGGGACGCCGCCTGTTGAACCTCAGTCATCTGCGAATAATCAAGGTGAGGGGGCTAAACAAGCCTTCTTTACCATGATGAATGAGTGGGTCGCGCAATATCCCGAACCAACCCGGCTGTCCAACAATTCCCAAATTTGAATAATCCACCCCAAGAGCCTGTAATGCCATCAGTCGCTGATCCTGTGAGGCTGAGTAAGCCACCTGTAGACTTGATTAGGAAGCGTGGGGCCGAGGAGTTCAAGGCCATAGTAACTGATGATGCCGAAAGGGCCGAGTTCTGGCTTGATAACACCATTCGGGTGTTCGATGAATTGTCATGCACACCCGACGAATGTCTAAAATGTGCTGTATCTTTGTTACGAGACTCAGCCTACTATTGGTGGAGGACCTTGATTTCCATAGTCCCGAACGAGCGAGTAACTTGGGACTTCTTTCAAACGGAATTCCGAAAGAAATTTATTAGCCAACGGTTCATTGATCAGAAGCGTAAGGAGTTCTTGGAACTCAAGCAAGGCCGTATGACTGTATCTGAATACGAACATGAATTCGTAAGACTCAGTAGGTATGCCCGGGAGTGTGTAGCTGATGAGGTTGCTATGTGCAAAAGATTCGAGGAAGGATTGAATGAAGATTTAAAGCTACTAATGGGTATTTTGGAAATAAAAGAATTCGTAACACTAGTCGAACGAGCCTGCAAGGCGGAAGAACTTGGAAAGGAGAAGAGGAAGGCTGAATTTGAAGCTAGAGATTATCGTAAAAGATCGACGGGTAAAGCTCCGTTCTCAGCTGTAAAGAAGTTCAGGGAGGACATTAATAAGTCGAGGGCGACTGCGGGAATTTCCATCAGGGCAAGACCATCGATGGGCTCCCGAGCTACTTCGGTAGCTAGTGTGGGCAATAATCGTCACGAGAAACCTGAATGTCCCCAATGTGGAAGACGACACCTAGGTGAATGTTGGGGCAAGTCTACTAGCAGGGCCTGTTACGGATGCAGTTCGAAGGACCACTTCATTAGAGATTGCACGGAGCTGGATGAGAAGAATAAGATTCAAGGTGCAAGACCTAGTGGAGTGACATCTAAGGTAGACCACCGAGAATTTTAGGACGCAGGGGTGGTAGTCAGAGGGGGCCTCTGATACGGCCGATCGAGCCGAGAACCGTACTCCTGCTAGAGCATATGCCATTCGCGCACGAGAGGAGGCATCCTCCCCCGACGTCATCACTGGTACCTTCACTCTCTTTGATACTAATGTGATTGCATTGATTGACCCTGGTTCTACTCATTCATATGTATGCGAAACCTTAGCAACCAGTAAGACTCTACCTGTTGAGTCTACTGAGCTCGTAATTCGAGTATCAAACCCTTTGGGTCAATGCGTACTTGTTGATAAAGTGTGTAAGAGATGCCCTCTAATAATCCGAGAATCCTGTTTTCCGGCCGATTTGATGCTTTTGCCGTTCGACGAGTTTGATGTTATTCTTGGTTTGGATTGGTTAACCGCGCATGATGCGGTTGTGAATTGCAAAAGCAAGACTATCGATTTGAGGTGCGCAAATAACGAAATAATCCGAGTTGAGTCTGCGGACTTAAGGGGGTTGCCAGCTGTAATATCAGCAATGTTGGCCCAGAAATATGTAAGGAAAGGGTGCGAAGCATACCTCGCGTATGTACTTGATGACAAGGAGTTAGAAAAGAAACCCGAATCGGTGCCGGTGGTTTGTGAATACCCGGATGTTTTTCCTGAAGAGTTACCGGGTTTGCCACCTGTTCGGGAGGTAGAGTTTGGTATTGAGTTGTACCTGGAACTACGCCAATTTCGATCGCTCCGTATCGTATGGCACTAACCGAGTTAAAAGAGTTGAAATCTCAGTTGCAAGAATTGACGGATAGAGGTTTCGCTCGACCGAGTTTCTCACCTTGGGGTGCACCAGTATTGTTCGTGAAAAAGAAGGACGGAACCATGAGGTTGTGCATTGACTATCGTCAACTGAATAAAGTGACGATAAAGAATAAGTATCCGTTACCGCGTATTGATGATCTGTTCGATCAATTAAAGGGAGCATCGGTGTTTTCAAAGATAGATTTGAGATCGGGTTATTATCAGTTGCGGATTCGAGATTCGGACGTACCCAAAACTGCTTTCAGAACGAGGTACGGTCACTACGAGTTCTTAGTGATGCCGTTTGGGCTCACTAATGCCCCTGCGGTGTTTATGGATTTGATGAATCGGATCTTCAGGCCGTATTTGGATCGGTTCGTAGTTGTGTTTATTGATGACATCTTGGTCTATTCAAGAGATGAGACCGAACATGCTGAGCATCTGAGGCTAGTGTTGCAAATTTTGCGGGATAAGCAGTTATATGCTAAGTTCAGTAAGTGTGAGTTCTGGTTAAGAGAGGTTAGCTTCTTGGGTCATGTGGTATCCGTATCGGGTATTCGAGTTGACCCGAGCAAAATTTCAGCCATACTTAACTGGAAGCCTCCGAGAAATGTTACCGAAGTCCGGAGCTTTCTAGGGCTCGCCGGTTATTACCGACGATTTGTCAAAGGTTTCTCGATGATAGCCACACCAATGACGAAGCTACTTCAAAAGGATGTTAAGTTCGAATGGACGGAGAAATGTCAGAAAAGCTTCGATCAACTGAAAACTCATTTGACTGAAGCTCCAATTTTGGTGCAACCCGAATCGGGTAAAGAGTTTGTCATTTATAGTGACGCATCCCTACTTGGGTTGGGTTGCGTATTGATGTAAGAAGGTCGAGTTGTGGCCTATGCGTCGAGACAATTGAAGCCACACGAGAGAAATTATCCGACCCATGATCTCGAACTAGCCGCCATTGTGTTTGCATTGAAAATATGGCGACATTATTTGTTTGGTGAGAAGTGCCATGTGTTTTCGGATCACAAAAGTCTCAAATATTTGATGACTCAACGAGATTGAATCTGCGACAAAGACGTTGGCTTGAGTTGTTGAAAGATTACGAGCTTGTCATTGATTACCACCCGGGAAGGCTAATGTGGTTGCGGACGCCTTAAGCCGGAAATCACTGTTTGCTTTGCGAGCGATGAATGTACACTTGTCTGTTCTACCTGACAATGTGTTAGTAGCTGAATTAAAAGCCAAACCATTATTGACTCATCAAATTCGTGAAGCTCAGAAAGTCGATGATGAATTGGTTGCAAAACGAGCTGAGTGTGTTCCGAACAAGGAATCGGAGTTTCAGATTGATGATGATGGTTGTTTGAGGTTTAGAAGTCGTTTGTGTGTTCCAAGGAATTCGGAACTCATTCCGATGATTCTGAACGAAGCCCATTGTAGCCGAATGTCAATTCACCCGGGGAGCACGAAAATGTACAACGACTTGAAACGTCGGTTTTGGTGGCATGGTATGAAACGAGACATCTCCGACTTTGTTTCGAGATGTTTAATATGTCAACAAGTGAAAGCGGAACATCAAGTGCCTTCAGGGTTACTTCAGCCGATCATGATACCCGAGTGGAAATGGGACCGAGTCACAATGGACTTTGTGTCCGGACTGCCATTGTCCGCAAGTAAGAAGGATGCGATTTGGGTTGTTGTTGATAGGCTGACTAAGTCGGCTCACTTTATCCCCGTGCGTACGGATCTTTCATTGGATAAACTAGCCGAATTGTATGTCTCTCAGATTGTGAGATTACATGGAGTACCTATTTCTATCGTGTCGGATAGAGATCCGAGATTCACCTCACGATTTTGGAAGAAATTGCAAGAAGCTTTGGGTACCAAGCTGCAATTTAGCACCGCTTTTCACCCCCAAACCGATGGTCAATCCGAGCGGATAATTCAGATACTTGAGGATATGTTGAGATGTTGCATCCTCGAGTTCAGTAGTTCATGGGAACGGTATTTACCTTTGATTGAATTCGCTTACAACAATAGTTTTCAATCAAGTATTAAGATGGCACCTTATGAGGCTTTGTACGGTCGTAAATGCCGTACGCCATTGTTTTGGACCGAGCTTGGTGAAAGTAAAATTTTCGGAGTTGATTTGATTAAAGATGCCGAACAAAAAGTAAAGGTAATCCGCGAAAGTCTGAAGGTAGCCACAGATCGTCAAAAATCGTATGCGGATTTAAAACGAAAGGACATTGAATATCAGGTGGGAGATAAAGTGTTTCTTAAAGTGTCACCTTGGAAGAAGGTACTCAGATTTGGCCGTAAAGGCAAGTTGAGCCCAAGATTCATTGGGCCGTACGAAATTTCCGAACGAGTGGGGCCGGTTGCATATAGATTGATTTTGCCCCCTGAACTTGAAAGGATGCACGATGTCTTCCATGTTTCAATGCTTCGACGTTATAGATCCGATCCGTCACATGTGATTAATCCCTCAGAAGTTGAAATTCAATCTGACTTGAGCTATGAAGAAGAACCGATTCGTATCCTAGCTCGTGAAGTGAAAGAGTTGCGAAATAAAAGGGTTCCGTTGGTTAAGGTGTTGTGGCTCAAACACGGGATCGAGGAAGCAATCTGGGAACTCGAGAGCTCGATGAAAGAACGATATCCAAACCTATTTACCGGTAAGATTTTCGAGGACGAAAATTTCTTAAGTGAGGGAGAGTTGTGACAGCCCAAAATTGACCCTAGTCGGGGAGTGGTTTCGGGACCGCTAAACCGAGTCACCGAAAGGTTTGAATGTGATGTTTATTGTCTAGAATATGTAATCATGAATGTGTGAAAATTTCAATCTTCGATTTAGTCGATTGCATGTGAATTTAGTCAATAGGACTTATATGAGAAAATTTTAAAATGTGATAGGTCAATGCATGAGGACCTATTAGTGCATGTGGAAGAAAAAGGGGACTTGCATGTCAAATTCCCCCTCCCTAAATAGTAGTGGCCGGCCATGACAAAGTGGATAGGCAAATGGTGATGGGTAAAACATATTATAAAAAGTTTATGACAACATGTTGTGTTAAGAACAATAAAATATGAGGGGAGTGGGAGTAGAAACCAAAGTTGTTTCATCCTTGCTCCCCCATTTTGCCGAAACTAGAAGAAAAAAAAAGGCTTCATCCTCTTTGCTCTTCTTGACCGAAAAATCAAAGGAAGAAGAAAGAGTTCTGTTGCTTATGTTCGGTTTGGATGAGGATTAAGAAGAGGTAAGTACCTTGAAACCCTTGGAAAATTTTGTATAAAGAAGATGGTTAGTTCAAGTTCTAATCATTCCATGGCTTAAGTTTTGATTGTTAGGAGGTTTGATGTTTGGCCAAGTAGGTTGATTTGAGCTTTCGGTTGTGGTTGTCAAGGGAGGAAATGAGATTTTGTTTGTCTTCAACAATTGGTTGGTAAATAAGTGTTAAATGTGAGAAAATTTCGTTTGGGTAATTGAAATAAATAATTAGAGGCTTAATTATCAAAAGGTTTCGGTTTGATATCGTTTTTATAAGCATAATTAGTTCAATTTGATAATAAGGTATGAGGTGATAAGTAAAATTTTCATGGTGGTTTAGGTTTAATGACATTCGGCTATGGATTAAAAGTGTTAGCTAATTCGGCATAAGAGTATAAATGTTAATCACTTTATATTTGAAGCCTTGAAGAATAGGTTGTGGAATATTAAAGTGTTGAAGGTTAAATCTTTAAGCTTGGTTAATTTGGACATTCGGCTATTCTTATGACATTAGATACAAGGGTATGAAAGGTTATATATATATAAGTTTAATTTATTCATGGTAACTTGGCATGTGGATTGGATATATGTTAGTTAATACATGCATTTGGAAGTGATGTGTTTAATAATTAGGTATACGGTTTGGTTTCATTATTGAGTATAAGGGTTAAGTGTTTAAAATTGCCTTTGATGTATACATGTTTATATTGAAATATTAAGGCTATGATAGCCAATTGAGGGTTTCGGCCAAAATATTCAAATAGATTGGTGTGAATGTTTGAGTGATGAATTTGACTCTTGTGTCGAGTTGGGATGATATGTGTATTTTTATAAATAACTAGCAAGGTAATTAAACTAGTTGATTTGTTTATTTAAGCTCAAGAACCTAAAGGAGAGGCGTCCAACAAGGGGAAATCGAAGGTCATCGAGTAGCCGACTCGGAATTATTTTACCCAACATAAAGTAAGTCATTAAGCATGTAGTTGGTATCATTTCAAATGGTCATAATGTTTATGTATTGATGCTGAATGGAATGAATAAATATACATATATATATATGCATGTACGTATGTGATGATGAAATTGTTGAATGAAAAGAGGTAAGATGTACTGAGTTGTTGATCTCGGCACTAAACGTGCGGGTATAACCATTTATGACCATGAGATTGGCGCTAAGTGCGCGGGATTAAATTGTACAGCACTAAGTGTGCGATTTGACTATGTTGCACTAAGTGTGCGAAATGAATATGATGCACTAAGTGTGCGAATTGACCATGCGGCACTAAGTGTGCGAGTTTGACTATGTAGCACTAAGTGTGCGATTTGATTACGTAGCACTAAGTGTGCGAGTTGATTATATAGCACTGAGTTTGCGGACTTAATATACATTCGTGAATCATTATGGACACTATGTGTGCGACACTATTGAGTCGATCGCGGACAGCGGATCGGGTAAGTGTCTTGAGTACATGGCTAATAGGTGCTATGCTTATACTTGGTGTTGAGCTCGGTAAGTTTGAACCTATGTGACAAATATACTTGAAGTCACGTACATAAAATTTATCGTAGGATGGGTGAAAGGCCGTTTAGTCGTTTGATTGTAACGAAAATAAATTGATTTATGAAAATGCCTCAATGTCCTATTGATGAGTATATGGAATGTGAATGCATGAATTGATATGAAACGGAATCGATAGGTTGGAGGAACTATGGTATGGTTCGGTATGGATGGAGTAAATTGTCTCGTTCCATTTTGTTTCCTCTTGTGATAATGTTATTGATGGATGGTAGTGCATTGCTTATGACTTACTGAGTTATAAACTCACTCGGTGTTTCCTTGTCACCCATTATAGGTTGCTTGGACTCATCTATTTTTGCGGGGTCAGGCCGTCATCGAAGTCATCACACCGGATAGCAAGTTTTGGTACTTTATTCTTAGTTGGCTTAGAAGAACATTTTGGCATGTATAAGCTATTACGTTGTGTTTGAACTTTGGCATGTAAACTTTAAGCCATGCGAAAATGGCACGAATGTTCGATTGAGTTGGATCAAGGGTAGGCATGAAATGGACCTAGTTACTTTCGTAACAGATGCTGGCAGCAGCAGTGTCATGAGATTGAAAAATCACTAAAAATAGTAGGAGTGGAATTAATTGATGAATAAATTATGTAATCGAAGCTCGATGAGTCTGTTTTCATGAGGAAGTAACGAAAAGATCATATGGGCAGTATATTAAGAGATAATCAGATTTTTGTGGGACAGGGCCAGAACGGTTTCTGGATTTCCTGCTCCGACTTTGGAAATTCATTATAAATTAACCAGAGATAATTATGGGTCGTACCATATATGTACAGATTCCTCTCTGAGTCTAGTTTTCATAGAAACAAACGGCATCAGTATTGAAGCCCCGTGCAGGGAGATATCCAAGTCGTAATGGGCAAAGGTCAGTGTAGTCGACCCCTGCAACATGGGAGATTTTGACTAATAAACTGTACTAATTGGCCCGACCAAAAATTCTAGAAAAAAATACATAGATGGGCACATGAGTCTAGCTTCTGGGAAAAATCACGAAACTGATTTTCGAGTTACGAAACTCAAGATATGATTTTTAAAACGACTGGTACACAGATTGGGCAGTGTCTGGAAAATAAATTTTATAAGGGGTTAAAGTCAGTTAACACCTCGTGTCCGACTCTGGTGTCGGTTTCGGGTTCGGGGTGTTACAGCTCCAATGCTCAAGGCCCAAAACTTCTAGGCCCAAATTCAGGGTGTTACACCACTGTTTATTACAGAATGTCTTATGAACAGATAGAGTTTCAGAGTTATTTTCGCGTAATCACGATTTAGCTACGGCCTCAGTTTTGTAGCCCTAATATCAAATTATCAATAGCACTATCTCTAAGGCTCAGTACTATCTACAGTATTACTTCCAGTCCAGTTCCATAAATATTTAAAGCAGAAAAAGAACACTTACAGACTTGGTGCCGGGGATTTAGTGTGCCACTTCCTTCTCAATCCATGTAAAAATTAAAAACCATGTTTTTGTTTACCGAAAATAAAAAGATTTCAATTGAAACACTTTTATTTTAAAACTATTGATTTAACCTCGTTCAATAGAAAAACTTTGAACATCTTTGAAAGACTTATAGAAAAAAAAAACTTTTTTTAAAAAGATTTTCGGACCCGATCCATAGCCGAGTTGTTCCAACCAGGCTCTGATATCACTAAATGTAACACCCCAAACCCGGCCTAGACGTTATGACCGAATCTGATGCACCACATCGAAGCGTTCAAAACATTCCGTATTACTTAGTTGGAAAACTTAGTTGGTATTGTAAAAGACACTTTTAAAAGTAGGTTAAAGTGAATGGAAGCTGTGCACCAGGTAGGAAACCAGGAAGAAGAGGAGGTGAGCCCGTCGGACTGCTTAAGTACCAAGCTTCCTTCGGATCCAATCCTAGACATGCACACCGCCATTGCCACACTCTAATATCTCGTATCATTTTGAGAAAACCGTTTGGTTATGTCCATCTTAAGAAAATGATTATGGTTGAAAACGTTTGCTTAGCGGAAGTCTTACTTGTATTCGTGTTATTTTGAAATCACTTAATGTTTTTGAAAACGCGTCCTAGAGCTAATCTATTTCGTTAGTTATCATAGATCAGTTTTATCATAATAGAATTAAATAATAAAGAAACAACCCAAACCATAAAAATAATTAGCGGCCTTATTACAAAAAAAAACCCAAAACCATAAACGAAAAATATGGAAAATCTAGTTCACCGGAACAAAAATGAATTTGCAGAAAACGTGTGGCCACTCTGAACCCCGCCCAGCTCCAAGTCCACCAACTAGGGCTCACCTGCAAGGATGGAAGAAAATGGGGTGAGTTTGGGAAAACTCAGTGTATACAGAAACCCATCCAAAGCCCAAATCAGCTCGAGCCCATTGGGCCTAAGCCCCACTCAGATAACAGTACACAGTGGACCGAAGCCCTTTTCAGAATACAGTAGCAAGGCCTTAGCCCCTTTTTACATAACAGTGTGGCCCATAGGCCCAGTTCAGTACATAAGTAACAACAATAGTAATGCATGCAAACCCATCTGGGGAGACTAATCAACCCACCAACCGCTACACTGCCCCGTACCAGCCCTACACTCCATGTGGGGAATATATCAACCCACCCAGCCCTACACTCCACAGTTGCAGCAACGCTACTCGAATATCAGTAAGTTGAGGCAAAGCCTCCAGTACGTGGATGAACCACTTTCAATACTTCCTCCATCAATACCCCAATCCCATGCAACAGATATTAATAAAAACATATCATGTACAATACAGAATCAATCAATCATGCAGTTTAGCCAATTTAAAAACCTAGGGGTATATCGGTAATTTTGCTCTTTAGGGGTCATTTTCGTAACTTAGCAACTACACAAATTACTTCAGAAATTTTCAACAGTTTTATGCAATTTGGTTCCACCATCTAACTAACAGGCTAATTTGCCCATCTCTTACCCATATTGGTCCGTAAGCCCATTGGGCCCAGTTTTGGCCCATCTGGCCCCTTTTTCTGAAGTACGCTAAAATGCCACACGAACTTACTTACCACTTTGCGGTGCTAGATCTAACAATTACTCTATGTCTTGAGAGCATTCGCATACTCACAGGCCTATGAAATGCCGGAATTTCGGCATTTCGGCTTTTGCCGAATTGAACTAAGAAAGGGTGTTCGGTACACACCTGATTCGTGACGACTGCTATCAAGATCCCTTTCGATGTCCTACGATTGATTAGCACAGTTCTTATTTACAAACCGTAATCACTAAACCCAAAACTTGCTCAACCAAAGTCAAACCATGTTCCTAAAAAGCCTTTGAACCCTTACCTTTTTGCCAAAATCGATAGCTAGTTCCGAATCCGATTGCTCCAATGATTCACACTTTTGATCCAATGTTTAAGAAGACTCTAATCACCGAAAGAAAACATCAGTTACAAACCCTTAAAGCCTTATGCTCAAATCGACAGCCTCCCTAATTTTTAGGGATTTTGGCTTTTCTTAACATCGTAAAATAAGAACAGATCTAAGATGATAAGTACTTACCCCTTACTCCTACTTGATTTCCATGCAATCCGGTATAGATTTATCCTTAGAACAATGGTAAAACCCGAATCCAAGGGTTGAAGAAGTTTCGGCTTTAAGCTCCTAAACCAATGATACTTTCGGCTTTTGGCTGGTGAAGGAGATGACGATATGAGGCTATGACCTTGAAGTAGAATTGCCGTCAGGTATCTAGGATTAAGGAAAGATAATCGTAGATTTAATAAAACAAAAGAACATAGAAGGACCTGGCTTTGATGAAATCGGCACAAGCAGTGATCACAGGATTTCGGCTTTTGCGAATTCGGCAAAGGTGCTGATGAATAGCAGGTTTGATGGACGGCTTTGGAGAAGAAAGTAGAGAAAGAAGAACAGGATATGTGAAAGTTTCGGCTAGGGAGGAAAAGTGAGAAAAAGAAAAACCCTTGTGGTGCCTGAGCAGAAGAAAATGGCACCTCACAAAGCCCTAGGTGGCGAAATATTAACCTAAACCCTTTGCCGAATTTTCCCTCTTCAATCCCCTAAATTCGGCCAACTCTCAGTCTCTCACCCAATCCCTTAAATCTCTCCCCTTATCACTCCTTAATTCAAGCATTTAGACTGATTCAAACTTTCCTTTAGCAAAATCCACTTGGACTCCAACACTTACCCCTCCAGCACTTAAAAATAAATGCATCTATTTGCCAACACTGGGAATCGATCCCATGCCTTCCCTAATGCTCCACCCGCCACCTTTTTAGGAGCCTAGTGGCGTCACCCTTGCCACTCTACTAAGGCTCTTTTTGTGATGCCATTTACCCATAACTCTGTAACACCCCGAACCCGAAACCGACACCGGAGTCGAACACGAGGTGTTAACTGACTTTAACCCCTTATAAAATTTATTTTCCAGACACTGCCCAATCTGTGTACTAGTCGTTTTAAAAATCATATATTGAGTTTCGTAACTCGAAAATCAGTTTCGTAATTTTTACCAGAAACTAGACTCATGTGCCCATCTATGTATTTTTTTCTAGAATTTTTGGTCGGGCCAATTAGTACAGTTTATTAGTCAAAATCTCCCATGTTGCAGGGGTCGACTACACTGACCTTTTCCCATTAAGACTTGGATATCTCCCTGCACGGGGCTTTAATACTGATGCCGTTTGTTTCTATGAAAACTAGACTCAGAGAGGAATCTATACATATATGGTATGACCCATAATTATCTCTGGTTAATTTATAATGAATTTCCAAAGTCGGAGCAGGGAATCCAGAAACCGTTCTGGCCCTGTGCCACAAAAATCTGATTATCTCTTAATATACTGCCCATATGATCTTTTCGTTACTTCCTCATGAAAACAGACTCATCGAGCTTCGATTAAATAATTTATTCATCAATTAATTCCACTCCTACTATTTTTAGTGATTTTTCAATCTCATGACACTGCTGCTGCCAGCATCTGTTACGAAAGTAACTAGGTCCATTTCATGCCTACCCTTGATCCAACTCAATCGAACATTCGTGCCATTTTCGCATGGCATAAAGTTTACATGCCAAAGTTCAAACACAACGTTATAGCTTATACATGCCAAAATGTTCTTCTAAGCCAACTAAGAAGAAAGTACCAAAACTTGCAATCCGGTGTGATGACTTCGATGACGGCCCGATCACGCAAAAATAGATGAGTTCAAGCAACCTATAATGGGTGACAAGGAAACACCGAGTGAGTTTATAACTCAGTAAGTCATAAGCAATGCACTACCATCCATCAATAACATTATCACAAGAGGAAACAAAATGGAACGAGACAATTTACTCCATCCATACCGAACCATACCATAGTTCCTCCAACCTATCGATTCAATTTCATATCAATTCATGCATTCACATTCCATATACTCATCAATAGGACATTGAAGCATTTTCATAAATCAATTTATTTTCGTTACAATCAAATGACTAAACGGCCTTTCACCCATCCTACGATAAATTTTATGTACGTGACTTCAAGTATAGTTGTCACATAGGTTCAAACTTACCGAGCTCAACACCAAGTATAAGCATAGCACCTATTAGCCATGTACTCAAGACACTTACCCGATCCGCTGTCCGCGATCGACTCAATAGTGTCGCACACATAGTGTCCATAATGATTCACGAATGTATATTGAGTCCGCACACTCAGTGCTATATAATCAACTCGCACACTTAGTGCTACGTAATCAAATCGCACACTTAGTGCTACATAGTCAAACTCGCACACTTAGTGCCGCATGGTCAATTCGCACACTTAGTGCATCATATTCATTTCGCACACTTAGTGCAACATAGTCAAATCGCACACTTAGTGCTGTACAATTTAATCCCGCGCACTTAGAGCCAATCTCATGGTCATAAATGGTTATACCCGCACGTTTAGTGCCGAGATCAACAACTCAGTACATCTTACCTCTTTTCTTTTCATTCAACAATTTCATCATCACATACGTAGATGCATATATATATATGTATATTTATTCATTCCATTCAGCATCAATACATAAACATTATGACCATTTGAAATAATACCAACTACATGCTTAATGACTTACCTTGTGTTGGGTAAGACGGTCCCAACTCGACTACTCAGTGATCTTTTCTTTGCCTTTATCGGATCTAGTTCCCTTTTGCTCTTGAGCTTAAGTTCAACAAAATTTAAAATAGTCATTAATCGACTATTCAAGTATTACTTTCAGAATAATATATATATTGATTTGACCTTCACACACATAGATTATAGTAAGCTTTATAATAGTCAATAAATAACTCATTGGCGAATTTTCATTAATGTTTACAACAAAATCACATATTCACTACGAGCTGTTTTCCTGAGCAGTAGTCGCTAAATTGTTTATAACTGGAGCTACAAAACTCCAAATCACTAGCCGTTAATTTTCCCTGAATATAGACTCGTATATCTTCCATCCATAAAATTTTCAGAATTTTTGGCTTGGCCAATCAATACCAGATTTTTCTTAAAGTTTCCCCTGTTTCACTGTTTGACTATTCTGACCACTCTTCACCACGAATCAAATTTCTCATTTTACAGAATTCAAAATGTGTTGTATTTGATCTCATTTGAAACTAGACTCATTAAGGAGTCTAAGCATATAAATTTTATCTTATAATCATTTTTGTACAATTTATAATGATTTCCTAAAAACAGAACAGGGAATCTAGTAGTCATTTTGACTCAGCCCCACAATACTTCAAATATCTCAAGATCGGTAACTCTTTTGTTTTTATAGTTTCTTTTGTAAGAAAATAGACTCTTCAAGCTTTAATTCATAATTCACTCAGCTTCTAATTCAACTCCTACAAATTATGGCGATTTTCCAAAATCACCTTACTGCTGCTGTCCCCAAACAGATTATTACCAAATCAAATACTAACATTAGCATTTCACCTTAATAGCTAGCTTACCAAGCCTTAATTTAACATATTAATCTTTAACATATCTTTCACTTTTCATCAACAACTATCAAAAAGCTCAAGCACTCATCAATGGCAAAACACAAAATCATCATCAATCCACAAAATTGAACCATGGGTTTTTAGAACTCAAGTCAACTACTAAAACATGCATGCATCTCAAGAACAACATCAAACATACCTTAGTCTAGCAAACCACCATAGCCGATTTTCTCAAGCTCTTCCCCTTCCTTTCTTTCCTCTATTCGGCCAAAGGTGTTCAAGAATGAACACATTTTTTTTTTGTTTTCTTTCCTCAACTCACGGCAACAAGGGGGGTATGGATGAGACCATTTTTTTTTCATCACCCTTCCTTTTCATTGTTTAATTACCATGCTCTTTATTTTATTTTTCTTAGCATACATCACTAGCATAACATGTTGGTGACATGTTTCCACCCATAGCATGGCCAGCCACTATGCTTTAATTTGGCTAATTTGACATGCAAGGACAAACACTTTCCCACATATATTAATGGGCCACTTGAACACTTGCCTAGCATATTTCTAAATTGTCTCACATAAGTCCCTACTAATAAATTCCACATACACTGACCAAATTAAAGTATGGAACTATCACACAAGCATTTACGCACATCATAAGCACAGAATATAATCTTTAATTATTTATAAGACTCGGTTTTGTGGTCCCGAAACCACTTCCCGACTAGGGTCAATTTTGGGCTGTCACAACTCTCCCCCACTTAAGAAATTTTCGTCCCCGAAAATCTTACCGGTAAATAGGTTTGGATATCGTTCTTTCATCGAGCTCACGGTTTCCCAAGTAGCTTCCTCGATCCCGTGTTTGAGCCATAACACCTTTACTAGCGGAACTCTTTTGTTTCGTAACTCCTTCACTTCACGAGCTAGGATACGCATCGGTTCTTCTTCATAACTCATATCGGCTTGAATTTCAACCTCTGATGGGCTAATTATGTGCGATGGATCAGATCTATAGCATCGAAGCATCGAAACATGAAAGACGTCATGGATCTTTTCAAGCTCAGGGGGCAAAATCAATCTATACGCAACTGGCCCCACTCGTTCGGAGATTTCGTACGGCCCAATGAATCTCGGGCTCAACTTGCCCTTACGGCCAAACCTAAGTACCTTTTTCCAAGGCGAAACTTTAAGAAACACTTTATCTCCCACCTGATATTCAATGTCTTTTCGTTTCAAATCCGCATACGATTTCTGACGATCTGTGGCTGCTTTCAGACTTTCACGGATTACCTTTACTTTCTGTTCGGCATCTTTAATCAAATCAACTCCGAAAATTTTACTTTCACTGAGCTCGGTCCAAAACAATGGTGTACGGCATTTACGACCGTACAAAGCCTCGTAAGGTGCCATCTTAATACTTGACTGAAAACTATTGTTGTAAGCGAATTCAATCAAAGGTACATACCGTTCCCATGAACCACTAAACTCAAGGATGCAGCATCTCAGCATATCCTCGAGTATCTGAATTATCCGCTCGGATTGACCATCGGTTTGGGGATGAAAAGCGGTGCTAAAATGCAGCTTGGTACCCAAAGCTTCTTGCAATTTCTTCCAAAATCGCGAGGTGAATCTCGGATCTCTATCCGACACGATAGAAATAGGTACTCCATGTAATCTCACAATCTGAGAAACATACAATTCGGCTAGTTTATCCAATGAAAAATCCGTACGCACGGGGATAAAGTGAGCCGACTTAGTCAGCCTATCAACAACAACCCGAATCGCATCCTTCTTACTTGCGGACAATGGCAGTCCGGACACAAAGTCCATTGTGACTCGGTCCCATTTCCACTCGGGTATCATGATCGGCTGAAGTAACCCTGAAGGCACTTGATGTTCCGCTTTCACTTGTTGACATATTAAACATCTCGAAACAAAGTCGGAGATGTCTCGTTTCATACCATGCCACCAAAACCGACGTTTCAAGTCGTTGTACATTTTCGTGCTCCCCGGGTGAATTGACATTCGGCTACAATGGGCTTCGTTCAGAATCATCGGAATGAGTTCCGAATTCCTTGGAACAAACAAACGACTTCTAAACCTCAAACAACCATCATCATCAATCTGAAACTCCGATTCCTTGTTCGGAACACACTCAGCTCGTTTTGCAACCAATTCATCATCGACTTCCTGAGCTTCAAGAATTTGATGAGTCAATAATGGTTTGGCTTTTAATTCAGCTACTAACACATTGTCAGGTAGAACAGACAAGTGTACATTCATCGTTCGCAAAGCAAACAGTGATTTCCGGCTTAAGGCGTCCGCAACCACATTAGCCATTCCCGGGTGGTAATCAATGACAAGCTCGTAATCTTTCAACAACTCAAGCCAACGTCTTTGTCGCAGATTCAAGTCTCGTTGAGTCATCAAATATTTGAGACTTTTGTGATCCGAAAACACATGGCACTTCTCACCAAACAAATAATGTCGCCATATTTTCAATGCAAACACAATGGCGGCTAGTTCGAGATCATGGGTTGGATAATTTCTCTCGTGTGGCTTCAATTGTCTTGACGCATAGGCCACAACTCGACCTTCTTGCATCAATACGCAACCCAACCCAAGTAGGGATGCGTCACTATAAATGACAAACTCTTTACCCGATTCGGGTTGCACCAAAATTGGAGCTTCAGTCAAATGAGTTTTCAGTTGATCGAAGCTTTTCTGACATTTCTCCGTCCATTCGAACTTAACATCCTTTTGAAGTAGCTTCGTCATTGGTGTGGCTATCATCGAGAAACCTTTGACAAATCGTCGGTAATAACCGGCGAGCCCTAGAAAGCTCCGGACTTCGGTAACATTTCTCGGAGGCTTCCAGTTAAGTATGGCTGAAATTTTGCTCGGGTCAACTCGAATACCCGATGCGGATACCACATGACCCAAGAAGCTAACCTCTCTTAACCAGAACTCACACTTACTGAACTTAGCATATAACTGCTTATCCCGCAAAATTTGCAACACTTGCCTCAGATGCTCAGCATGTTCGGTCTCATCTCTTGAATAGACCAAGATGTCATAATAAACACAACTACGAACCGATCCAAATACGGCCTGAAGATCCGATTCATCAAATCCATAAACACCGCAGGGCATTAGTGAGCCCGAACGGCATCACTAAGAACTCGTAGTGACCGTACCTCGTTCTGAAAGCAGTTTTGGGTACGTCGAATCTCGAATCCGCAACTGATAATAACCCGATCTCAAATCTATCTTTGAAAACACCGATGCTCCCTTTAATTGATCGAACAGATCATCAATACGCGGTAACGGATACTTATTCTTTATCGTCACTTTATTCAGTTGACGATAGTCAATGCACAACCTCATGGTTCCGTCCTTCTTTTTCACGAACAATACTGGTGCACCCTAAGGTGAGAAACTCGGTCGAGCGAAACCTCTATCCGTCAATTCTTGCAACTGAGCTTTCAACTCTTTTAACTCGGTTAGTGCCATACGATACGGAGCGATCGAAATTGGCGTAGTTCCAGGTACAAGCTCAATACCAACTCTACCTCCCGAACAGGTGGCAAACCCGGTAACTCTTCAGGAAAAACATCCGGGTATTCACAACCACCGGCACCGATTCGGGTTTCTTTTCTAACTCCTTGTCATCAAGTACATACGCGAGGTATGCTTCGCACCCTTTCCTTACATATTTCTGGGCCAACATTGCTGATATTACAGCTGGCAACCCCCTTAAGTCCGCAGACTCAACTCGGATTATTCGTTATTTGCGCACCTCAAATCGATAGTCTTGCTTTTGCAATTCACAACCGCATCATGCGCGGTTAACCAATCCAAACCAAGAATAACATCAAACTCGTCGAACGGCAAAAGCATCAAATCGGCCGGAAAAACAGGATTCTCGGATTATTAGAGGGCATCTCTTACACACTTTATCAACAAGTACGCATTGACCCAAAGGGTTTGATACTCGAATTACGAGCTCAGTAGACTCAACAGGTAGAGTCTTACTGGTTGCTAAGGTTTCGCATACATATGAATGAGTAGAACCAGGGTCAATCAATGCAATCACATTAGTATCAAAGAGAGTGAAGGTACCAGTGATGACGTCGGGGGAGGATGCCTCCTCTCGTGCGCGAATGGCATATGCTCTAGCAGGAGTACGGTTCTCGGCTCGATCGGCCGTATCAGAGGCCCCCCTCTGACTACCACCCCTGCCTCCTAAAATTCTCGGTGGTCTACCTCTAGATGTCACTCCACTAGGTCTTGCACCTTGAATCTTATTCTTCTCATCCAGCTCCGTGCAATCTCTAATGAAGTGGTCCTTCGAACCGCATCCGTAACAGGCCCTGCTAGTAGACTTGCCCCAACATTCACCTAGGTGTCGTCTTCCACATTGGGGACATTCAGGTTTCTCGTGACGATTATTGCCCACACTAGCTACCGAAGTAGCTCGGGAGCCCATCGATGGTCTTGCCCTGATGGAAATTCCCGCGTCGCCCTCGACTTATTAATGTCCTCCCTGAACTTCTTTACAGCTGAGAACGGAGCTTTACCCGTCGATCTTTTACGATAATCTCTAGCTTCAAATTCAGCCTTCCTCTTCTCCTTTCCAAGTTCTTCCGCCTTGCAGGCTCGTTCGACTAGTGTTACGAATTCTTTTATTTCCAAAATACCCATTAGTAGCTTTAAATCTTCATTCAATCCTTCCTCGAATCTTTTGCACATAGCAACCTCATCAGCTACACACTCCCGGGCATACCTACTGAGTCTTACGAATTCATGTTCGTATTCAGATACAGTCATACGGCCTTGCTTGAGTTCCAAGAACTCCTTACGCTTCTGATCAATGAACCGTTGGCTAATAAATTTCTTTCGGAATTCCGTTTGAAAGAAGTCCCAAGTTACTCGCTCGTTCGGGACTATGGAAATCAAGGTCCTCCACCAATAGTAGGCTGAGTCTCGCAACAAAGATACAGCACATTTTAGACATTCGTCAGGTGTGCATGACAATTCATCGAACACCCGAATGGTGTTATCAAGCCAGAACTCGGCCCTTTCGGCATCATCAGTTACTATGGCCTTGAACTCCTCGGCCCCACGCTTCCTAATCAAGTCTACAGGTGGCTTACTCAGCCTCACAGGATCAGCGACTGATGGCATTACAGGCTCTTGGGGTGGATTATTCAAATTTGGGAATTGTTGGACAGCCGGGTTGGTTCGGGCATATTGCGCGACCCACTCATTCATCATGGTAAAGAAGGCTTGTTTAGCCCCCTCACCTGATTATTCGCAGATGACTGAGGTTCAACAGGCGGCGTCCCTTGTGCAGGAGCAGCCGCTACGCTCTCAAGTCATCCGCTAGGGTTCTTTCTACACCGGGATCCATTTACTAATCAAAACAAAAACATTTCAACCGTCAGAAGTCATCACCCTTTTAAACATTAACATTAAGGCATGTATAGCTAGACTCATACGTGCTATGGTAGTCCTAGAACCGACTAAACCATAGCTCTGATACCAATCAAATGTAACACCCCGAACCCGAAACCGACACCGGAGTCGAACACGAGGTGTTAACTGACTTTAACCCCTTATAAAATTTATTTTCCAGACACTGCCCAATCTGTGTACTAGTCGTTTTAAAAATCATATCTTGAGTTTCGTAACTCGAAAATCAGTTTCGTAATTTTTCCAGAAACTAGACTCATGTGCCCATCTATGTATTTTTTTCTAGAATTTTTGGTCGGGCCAATTAGTACAGTTTATTAGTCAAATCTCCCATGTTGCAGGGGTCGACTACACTGACCTTTGCCCATTACGACTTGGATATCTCCCTGCACGGGGCTTAATACTGATGCCGTTTGTTTCTATGAAAACTAGACTCAGAGAGGAATCTATACATATATGGTATGACCCCTAATTATCTCTGGTTAATTTATAATGAATTTCCAAAGTCGGAGCAGGGAATCCAGAAACCGTTCTGGCCCTGTCCCACAAAAATCTGATTATCTCTTAATATACTGCCCATATGATCTTTTCGTTACTTCCTCATGAAAACAGACTCATCGAGCTTCGATTACATAATTTATTCATCAATTAATTCCACTCCTACTATTTTTAGTGATTTTTCAATCTCATGACACTGCTGCTGCCAGCATCTGTTACGAAAGTAACTAGGTCCATTTCATGCCTACCCTTGATCCAACTCAATCGAACATTCGTGCCATTTTCGCATGGCTTAAAGTTTACATGCCAAAGTTCAAACACAACGTAATAGCTTATACATGCCAAAATGTTCTTCTAAGCCAACTAAGAAGAAAGTACCAAAACTTGCTATCCGGTGTGATGACTTCGATGACGGCCCGATCACGCAAAAAGAGATGTGTCCAAGAAACCTAGAATAGGTGACAAGGAAACACCGAGTGAGTTTATAACTCAGTAAGTCATAAGCTATGCACTACCATCCATCAATAACATTATCACAAGAGAAAACAAAATGGAACGAGGCTAATTACTCCATCCATTCCGAACCATACCATAGTTCCTCCAACCTATGATTCAATTTCATATCAATTCATGCATTCACATTCCATATACTCATCAATAGGACATTGAAGCATTTTCATAAATCAATTTATTTTCGTTACAATCAAACGACTAAACGGCCTTTCACCCATCCTACGATAAATTTTATGTACGTGACTTCAAGTATAGTTGTCACATAGGTTCAAACTTACCGAGCTCAACACCAAGTATAAGCATAGCACCTATTAGCCATGTACTCAAGACACTTACCCGATCCGCTGTCCGCGATCGACTCAATAGTGTCGCACCATAGTGTCCATAATGATTCACGAATGTATATTGAGTCCGCACACTCAGTGCTATATAATCAACTCGCACACTTAGTGCTACGTAATCAAATCGCACACTTAGTGCTACATAGTCAAACTCGCACACTTAGTGCCGCATGGTCAATTCGCACACTTAGTGCATCATATTCATTTCGCACACTTAGTGCAACATAGTCAAATCGCACACTTAGTGCTGTACAATTTAATCCCGCGCACTTAGCGCCAATCTCATGGTCATAAATGGTTATACCCGCACGTTTAGTGCCGAGATCAACAACTCAGTACATCTTACCTCTTTCTTTTCATTCAACAATTTCATCATCACATACGTAATGCATATATATATATATGTATATTTATTCATTCCATTCAGCATCAATACATAAACATTATGACCATTTGAAATAATACCAACTACATGCTTAATGACTTACCTTGTGTTGGGTAAGACGGTCCAACTCGACTACTCAGTGATCTTTTCTTTGCCTTTATCGGATCTAGTTCCCTTTTGCTCTTGAGCTTAAGTTCACAAAATTTAAAATAGTCATTAATCGACTATTCAAGTATTACTTTCAGAATATATATATATTGATTTGACCTTCACACACATAGATTATAGTAAGCTTTATAATAGTCAATAAATAACTCATTGGCAAATTTTCATTAATGTTTACAACAAAATCACATATTCACTACGAGCTGTTTTCCTGAGCAGTAGTCGCTAAATTGTTTATAACTGGAGCTACAAAACTCCAAATCACTAGCCGTTAATTTTCCCTGAATATAGACTCGTATATCTTCCATCCATAAAATTTTCAGAATTTTTGCTTGGCCAATCAATACCAGATTTTTCTTAAAGTTTCCCCTGTTTCACTGTTTGACTATTCTGACCACTCTTCACTACGAATCAAATTCTCATTTTACAGAATTCAAAATGTGTGTATTTGATCTCATTTGAAACTAGACTCATTAAGGAGTCTAACATATAAATTTTATCTTATAATCATTTTTGTACAATTTATAATGATTTCCTAAAAACAGAACAGGGAATCTAGTAGTCATTTTGACTCAGCCCCACAATACTTCAAATATCTCAAGATCGGTAACTCTTTTGTTTTATAGTTTCTTTTGTAAGAAAATAGACTCTTCAAGCTTTAATGGCATAATTCACTCAGCTTCTAATTCAACTCCTACAAATTATGGCGATTTTCCAAATCACCTTACTGCTGCTGTCCCAAACAGATTATTACCAAATCAAATACTAACATTAGCATTTCACCTTAATAGCTAGCTTACCAAGCCTTAATTTA
Organism: Gossypium hirsutum; assembly: GCF_007990345.1. Taxonomy (NCBI): domain Eukaryota; kingdom Viridiplantae; phylum Streptophyta; class Magnoliopsida; order Malvales; family Malvaceae; genus Gossypium; species Gossypium hirsutum. The sequence continues at coordinate 78,279,647 of NC_053425.1, read as the reverse complement.
ACATATTAATCTTTAACATATCTTTCACTTTCATCAACAACTATCAAAAAGCTCAAGCACTCATCAATGGCAAAACACAAATCATCATCAATCCACAAAATTGAACCATGGGTTTTTAGAACTCAAGTCAACTACTAAACATGCATGCATCCAAGAACAACATCAACATACCTTAGTCTAGCAAACCACCATAGCCGATTTCTCAAGCTCTTCCCTTCCTTTCTTTCCTCTATTCGGCCAAAGGTGTTCAAGAATGAACACATTTTTTTTTGTTTTCTTTCCTCAACTCACGGCAACAAGGGGGGTATGGATGAGACCATTTTTTTTCATCACCCTTCCTTTTCATTGTTTAATTACCATGCTCTTTATTTATTTTCTTAGCATACATCACTAGCAAACATGTTGGGACATGTTCCACCCATAGCATGGCCAGCCACTATGCTTAATTGGCTAATTTGACATGCAAGGACAAACACTTTCCACATATATTAATGGCCACTTGAACACTTGCCTAGCATATTTCTAATTGTCTCACATAAGTCCTACTAATAAATTCCACATACATGACCAAATAAGTATGGAACTATCACACAACATTACGCACATCATAACACAGAATAATCTTAATATTTATAAGACTTTGGGTCCGAAAC